>NC_138372.1:30840885-30858012 GCF_054177405.1 Leptonychotes weddellii
TTACAGAGAGACACTCCCCGCCCCCGGCCCCGTAGTGGATGCCCACCGTGCATATTTATGTAGCACATGATTATCTTCATATTCTGGGTCTGAGAGAGGCACATCCACATGATGTCCTCTAGACCCCATGTCATTAATCCTCTAATCTTTTTCTTTCCAAGTTTCTGGCCACCCTTCCATCCCATTAGCAACTGCCCACGAAATAGTAGATAGCCACACTTGAGGGCATCTCTCATTCCCTATAAAGCAGACAGCCAGCTATACACATAATATGTGATTCCATTTCTGTAAGATTCTTTTTTTTTAAGATTTTATTTATTTATTTGACAGAGAGAGACACGGCGAGAGAGGGAACACAAGCAGGGGGAGTGGGAGAGGGAGAAGCAGGCTTGCCGCTGAGCAGAGAGCCCGATGCGGGGCTAGATCCCAGGACCCCAGGATCATGACCTGAGCTGAAGGCAGACGCTTAACGACTGAGCCACCCAGGTGCCCCCCCCCTTTTTTTTTAAGATTTTATTTATTTATTTGACAGAGAGAGAGAGAGAGCTCAAGCAGGAGGAGCGGCAGGCAGAGGGAGAGGGAAAAACAGGCTCCCTGATGAGCAAGGAGCCCGATGCGGGACTCGATCCCAGGACCCTGGGATCATGACCTAAGCTGAAGGCAGGCGCTTAACAAACTGAGCCACCCAGGCGCCCCCATTTCTATAAGATTCTTGAAATGACAAATTAAAGTGATAGAAAACAAGTCAGTAGGTAACAGGGTGAAAATTGCAGGGAGGGATGACTACAAAGGGGTAACATGAGTGTCTTTGTGGAAATGGAAAAGTGTGATAAAATGTCATAAAACTCATACTGGTTTGCTAGGGCTGCCATAACAAAATTCTACAGATTGAAAGAATTAAACAAAGGAAATTTATTTTCTCACAGTTTTGGAGGCTGAAAATGCAAGACCAAGTTGTTGGCAGGTTTGGTCTCTTCTAAGGCCTCTCTCCTTTGCTGTGTCCCCACATGGTCTTTTCCCTGATGTGTCTCTCTGTGTGTCCTAATTTTCTCTATTTATAAGGGCACCAGTCAGATTGGATTAGGGCCCACCCATATGACATCATTCAACTTTAATTACCTCTTTAAAGGCTCTATCTCCAATTGAAGTTATATTGCAGATTAGGGCTTTGGTGAGGGAAAGGGGAGACACAATTCAGTTTGTAACAAAACTACGAAAAAAGCTGAATGCAGATAAAAAAACTAGTGAAATCTGAATAATGTCTTTGGTTTAGCTTTATAACCAATTTTCCTTTCCTAGTTTTGATAATGTACTATGATTATGTAAGATGTTATCACTGAGGGAAGCTGGGTAAAGGGCACACCAGAACTCTATGTACTGTTCTTGCAACTCCTTGTGCATCTTAAATGATTTCAAATAAGTTATTTTATTTTATTTTATTTTATTTTTTTAAAGATTTATTTATTTATTTGAGAGAGCGAGAATGAGAGAGAGAGTACATGAAAGGGGGGAGGGTCAGAGGGAGAAGCAGTTTCCTTGCTGAGCAGGGAGCCCGATGCGGGACTCGATCCCGGGACTCCAGGATCATGACCTGAGCCGAAGGCAGTCGCTTAACCAACTGAGCCACCCAGGCGCCCTCAAATAAGTTATTTTAAAAATAGCTCCTGTGCCCTGGTAGAAAATGAATAGCTAACTATGAGTCACCTATATGACTAGGTAAACAAAACAACCCATCATAAACTACGTTCCCATATCCACTGAGCCATCAACATGGTCATGCACAGAATTCCATTGGATGGGTTATGTTTTAGTGTAATGTCTAAGAAATCTTTACCTAATGTTAGGTTATGAAGATTTTCTCTTATTTTTTTTCTAAGAGTTTTATAGTTTCACATTTTACATTTAGATCTATGATCAATTTTAACTTAATTTTTGAATAAGGTATGAGGTTTAAATTGAGATTTATCTTTTCCTCTCTATGTCCAATAGTTCCAGCACCATGGGTTAAAAACACTATCCTTTCTCTATTCAGTTACTTTTTCTAGTTTCATTAAATATTAGTTGGCCATACATCTGTGGCCTACTTCTCATCTAATCTATTTCATTGATGTATATGTCTATCTGTCTACCAATACCAATACTGCTGATTATAGCACTATGTAAGTCTTAGAATTGGATAGTGGTTCTTCCATCTTTATTCCTTTTTTTTCAAATTGCTTTAATCTAATGCCTTTCCTTTTTTAAAATTTATAATCAATTAATTAACATATAGTGTATTATTAGTTTCAGAGGTCTTCAGAGGTAGAGTTTAGTGATTCATCAGTTGCATATAACACCCAGTGCTCATTACATCAAGTGCCCTCCTTAATGCCCATCACTCAGTTGTGCCATCTCCCCACCCACCTTCCATCCAGCATCCCTCAGTTTGTTTCCTTTTTTTCTCTAAAGATTTTATTTATTTATTTCAGAGGAAAAGAGAGAGCTTGAAAGCACAAGCAGGGGGGATGGGCAGAGGGAGAGGGAGAAGCAGACTCCCCACTGAGCAAGGAGCCTGACGCAGGGCTCAATCCCAGGACCCTGAGATCATGACCTGAGCTGAAGGCAGACGACTAACCAGGCACCCAGGCACCCCCTCAGTTTGTTTCCTATAGTTAAGAGTCTCTTATGGTTTGTCTCCCTCTGTGATTTTGTCTTAGTTTATTTTTCCTTCCCTTCCTCTATATTCCTTTTACCTTTTTATATAAATTTTCAGATCTACTCATTCATATCAACAAAAATTCCTGCTGGGATTTTGATAGGAATTGCATTAAACTGTAGAATAATTTGAGGGAAAATTGGCATGTTTGCTATGTTATGTTTTTCAATCCAAGAACATGAAATGTCTCTCCATTTATTTACTTCTTTGATTTTTTCATCAGTGTTTTACAGTTCAGCACAGATACTGTACATGTTTTGTTAATTTATACCTAACTATTTAATTTTTATGAAGCTATTGTAAATAACATCATATAATTTTAGTTTCCAATTATTCATTGCTAGTATATAGAAATATAATTGATTCTTGTCTGTTAATCTTTTATTCTGTAACATTACTAAATCCATTAATTAGTTCTAAGAGTTTTTATGTAGAATCCTTGCTTTTTTTCACATGGACAACTAGGTTATCTGCAAATAGAGACAGTTTTATTTCTTCCCTTTTTATCTTCTTTTTTCTTGCCTTATTGCACTGTCTAGGACTTCCAGTACCACTTCAAGTAAGGGTGGTGAAAACAAGCATCCTTGTTTTGGTACTGGTTTTAGGGGGAAAGCACTTGGTCTTTCACCATTATTTATGATGTTAACTGGAAGTTTTTTGGTAAATGGTCACAGAGAGTAAATTTCCTTTTACTCCCAATTTGCTGAGATTTCTTTTTTTGTTTGTTTTGTTTTTTTCAAATTATGAATGAGAGCAAGGACATTCCAAGCCACATGCATTTGCACCTTATGAAAATATATTTGAATGACATGTTTGCAGTTCTTGTTGTCAAAGGGACTGAAGGCCAAGATAAGGGTTGGACTCCTTAAGATCTCTCCCAGCCAAGTGTTCTATATGGGGCAAGGCGGAAGAAAAAGTTTTTTGTTTTTGTTTTTTTTTAAAGATTTTATTTATTTATTTGACACAGACAGAGAGACAGCTAGAGAGGGAACACAAGTAGGGGGAGTGGGAGAGGGAGAAGCAGGCTCCTTGCTGAGCAAGGAACCTGATGGACCCTGGGATCATGACCTGAGCCAAAGGTAGACACTTAATGACTGAGCCACCCAGGCGCTCCGGAAGAAAAAGTTTTTATCTGGGATGAAAATAGTTCGGAAGCTTCCTGAAGAAGAGACCTGCATGAGTCCCTTATAGATGAACAAGGAGATAGTAAGCAAATGGGGGAGAGAGCTCTCTGGGTAGAACAGCCTATGCAAAGACCTGAGCAGTCAGGACTGGCCAGAGGAGAGGGATCATGCCAGGAGGTGGGTACATTGAGTGGGCCTGCTATGTATTTCTATTGCTTTGAGAGCTTGAAGAAGGAAACCCCATTCGCTCCAGAAGATGATCCTCAATTGCCACCTCTAATGACCCAGAGCAATTTTCCTAACAAGCCCCAAAGAAACACAGTCAGCATGTCTTGCTAACAATTCTTTTTTTTTTTTTTCCTCCAGATAATCAAGTCTCCTCTTTCCCGAGGGTTTCTCTCCTTAGAAGCTGTGGCCTTCAGGCAGGGAAACCTTAGGACTACAAACCCTTTCCTCCTCAGAGTTCCATATCACTCTTAGAGGTCCCATTCCTTTAATGCTTGGGGAATGCTAAGAGTGCTCTAGGCTGGCAATCCCCCTAAATTTATCTTCTGGAGAAAGTTGCTAATGAGCAAAACTCACTTGTAGCATTTAGTAATCTTTTGGGCTTTCTTAACATCCAGACGATCCTTAGTTGACAAATAAAACTTGTTTCTAAGCAGGGAAGAGCAATTGGAATATTTTGTTGATTGAATCCTATTAGAAAGATGTGTAGAGAGTGGTTGACTTATAAAAGGTTCATCTTGTATAGCCTTCTGGAAAACAATTTAATATTTGTCTGAATTCAGAGTGATAGGAATTTGATTTGCTTTGAAAACATGAGAAATATTTTAGTTCCTGGTTAATATGGTAGCTGATGTGATTGTGTCTCATTAATTTTGATGTGTGTGTGTGTGTGTGTGTATGTGTACTGAATGTATGACTCTGTATATGCAGTCAATTACCATCATGAGTATCCAACCCATACATCCCGACCTCACAATAAGCCTGATCTTAACATTTACAGTTGATAAATACAAGCTACCATTAATAACTTAAGATCATTTTCTAAGGTATCTGGCTTTGAAGGCAATGCCTCTCTAATGATAATTCATATAATTATTTAAGTTTTGAGGCCTCTTCCCATTTGAACTTAAAAATAATTTTATATTATAGCAGAGTCAGATATGGTCACTATCTCCATTTTAAAATTTAGGGGACCAGGGGCACTGAGGTGGCTCAGTCAGTTAAGCATCTGACTCTTAATTTCGGCTCAGGTCATTATCTTGGGGTCATGAGATTGAGCCCTGAGTCAGGCCGTGAGCTCAGCAGGGAGTCTGCTTGAGATTCTCCCTCTCTGCCCCTCCCTCCACTCTCTCTTTCTCTCTCCCTCTCAAAAATGAATAAATAAATCTTTAAAAAAATAAAATAAAGATTAGGGGGACTGACTTCTGGAGAGATTAGGTGTTTTTTCTAAGTTCTCAACAAATTAAGGCAGGACTAAAGCTCAGGGCTCTTCCCATTATCCCCCTGGTCTCTCTGGTGACAAATGAAATTTAAGAGTAAGTTAGTTGTGGAAATCAAGACACTCTCCTTGTGAATAAAAGTCTAAGTTGCTGGAAGCCATAGTTGCAGGTAAGTATAATGAAATGAGAGAGAGACCCAAGAAAGTGAAGAGGAGCTAAAAGAAAAATTGGAGAGATTGCAGACCAAGGACAGAGGTGGGGCTGGGAAAAATCATTCAACAAACATGTATTGAGAAGTTAATGCTTGACAGCACAATGCTATTTACTTAGGCTATGGAATGCTGGTGAGGAAGATCTAAAGTATCCAGTAGAGCTCTAGACTTCGTGGGTCTTACCCTGTAGTTATGACATAGAATGATAATCATAAGTGTACATTTTCCTCAATACCATCCCATTCATTATCTCAGCTGAGCCTCAAAAATCTCTATTAACAATTCAAGAAATAGCATAATGTAATAGATAAGAGTCTGGGCTCTGGAACCATACTACCTGGGTTCAAATCTCAGTTGTGTTACTTTTTAGCTGGGTGGCATTTAGCAACTTTCCTAATCTTCTTGTGCTTCAGTTTCTTTATCTGTATGATGAAGATAATAATACCTATCTCTGGAGTTGTTATAAGAATTAAAATAATAAGTACATATAAAGCACTCAGACAGTGACATTATATGCAAAGTGATCAATAAAGTCAGTTATTATTACTTAAGCACAATGAGTATCATGAAAAACATTTTACAGATGTGGAAATTACATCTCAGAGAAGTAAGGTGACTCTTCCAAAGCCGCAGAAGGCCAATGATGTATTTAAGCTTTGAACACAGTTCTCCCTGAGTCCTTTCCTAATATTTCCAGTGGCCAAGTTAATGCAAAAGTGGTTTTTTTCTAGATATTTTCCTCACCCTGGGCTCCTCATCCAGTCCAATGACTTCAGTGGAAGTGTGGATGGAGCAGACAGAGATCAGGGTGGGACAGACAGAGATCAGAGATCAGGGCACTGTAGGCAGTCCTAGTCCATGGCCTATTGACTGTCCTCACTCATTCCAATTAACTTGAGGAAAGTCCTCTTCACATCTTTGTTCCGGAGGCTATAAATGATGGGATTCAGAAAGGCAGAAATGACATTGTAGAACAGGGCCAACTTCTTGTCATCCTCTGGGGAGGCTTCAGAGCCAGGCTTCATATACATGACCATGTATGGAATACAGAACATAGTGACCACAGTGATGTGTGAGGCACAGGTGGAGAAGGCTTTGATTCATCCCTGTGTGGAGCGAATCTTTAGAACAGCCACGAAGATGTGAACATATGAGGTCAGGGTGAGAGATAATGGGATCAGGAGCAAGATGAAACCCAAGGTAAAGTCCACTTGGTCATTGAGGGATGTATCTGCACAGGCCAACTTTAAGACAGCAGGAATTTCACAAAAGAAGTGATTGATTTCATTGGGGCCACAGTAGGGCAGATTCATTGCAAAGACTGTGTAGACAAGGGCACGGGTGAGACCACAAAGGGCAGAGCTGACTGCCAGGACTACACACAGGGTTTGGCCCATCTTGACCCTATAATGGAGTGGATAGCATATGACAACATATCTGTCATAGGCCATGGCTGCAAAAATCCAAGTCTCAGTGATGCCTAAGGTCAGGAACATGTACATCTGGACCACACACCCAATATAAGATATGGTCTTTTTCTTGCTTATTAGATGGACCAACATCTGGGGCACTGTGGTAGTGGCATAGCTGAGATCCAGTACAGAGAGGATGCTGAGGAAGAAGTACATGGGGTGTGTAGGCGGACATCTACTCTGATCAGGGTAACAATGAGCCCATTGCCCAGGACTGTAAGTAAGTAAAGAAAGAGGAAGAGGAAGAAAAGAATCCAGTTGGTCCTGGGATTTCTGGAGAAGCCCAGGAGGATAAACTCAGTTACAGAGCTGTCGTTTCTCCAGCCTCAGCTACACATGGCCTTCCTTCTGAGGAAAGAAGAGAACATATTCCTGAATCCCTTGCAGTCTCAATGAGAGGACACCACATGAGATCCACAGATGCAGGGACCAAAGGCATCTCAGAGCTAAACAATCAAACCAAGTATGCACTTCCATGCCTAGGGAACATTCTGTTCCAATTGGCCAACTGTTGCTGCAGGCACTTAGTACGGATTCTATAAATATGTATTGGTTTGTCTAACTAAGTAGCTGTGATAAAATTCCAAGGGTGTTGTGGAAGGAATTATACCAGCAGAAGTCTTATTTTGAAGAACACACACACACACTAAACCAAAGTATGGAGGCTAGAAAAAAAAAAAGTTCTACAGTAAACCAAAAAGTTGTAGAGGTTTCTGTAGTTCTCAAAGTCATTCTTTCAAATATCAAGGCTAATAGGTGTTGCAAAGGACAGTGTACATGTGAAAGAAAGAAAACGCTTAGCTGCTTCTCTTTGCCTTCTTCCTCTCTGGTGCTATACCTTTGAAAACCCACATACCATAAGTTTTCAGGAAAAAAAAAGTTTCAAATAACCTTTTTGGGGAAGAGGAATCTTTCCCCTAAAACTTTTATCTGCTTTTATATCCCCACCTTCCAGGCCTACCTGCAGTGATTACAATTATAAAGAACAAGTTGGCAGGTAAAGATGGGCAGAGACTCAGCAATTGAAACCTAGAGAAGACGTCTGTGCCCCTGGCATTTCTCAAGAAAATGAAGCATATTTACTTGGGAATTAGGTGCCTGTGTGTCTGGAAGCTTTTCTTAAAAACTAGTAAGGACTGCTTCACAGCCACATTGCTCCCAGGAGAGAGTCAGGTGGCAGGTGAAATTCCAGTTGGACCTGGGCTCAATCTTTGATCCCACCTGGGCAAACCTGGATGACAGAACATGTCACTGACCAGTCCTTTTCTCTTAATCCTTATGCTAGCCCCTAAATGGCTGCAACAGAACACAGACAGCTGGGTGTACACATTTTCCAGACTCAAAAGAAGGAGAGGGTCATTTATAAAATGGCACTCTATAAAAATGTTCTAATAAAAGTGATTTCACTAGATTATCAACACAACCCACGGAGGTCAGTATCACTATTCTCATTTCATAAAATCAGCCATCCAAGGTCAGACAGAGAGTAGGACTCAAACTTTCAAGTCCTATGCTCTTCCCACCATATTAAGCTGAAATGTGTTTCTCACACCATTAGCTTTCATGCAGGGTTTAGCAGTTACCAAACACAAAATAAGCCCACTTTAGGTGACATTGTGAGAGAAAACCGACCTGTGTAATTACACTTATAGAGGGCAGAAAGTGCATATTGCATAGCATTGCAGATGGTCAGGTCTTTTCACAGAGAACCCTAAAACCTTGGATCAGGATTTCAATATCTGGGTCATTGTACTGGTAGTGAAAAGGCTGAGAGTGTCAATTTGGTTTAAAATAATGCCATATAAAGTCATAGACAGGACTCAGGCTCAGAGGGATGAGAATAATAACACTGATACTCATGTTAGAGAGACAATGCAATAGAATGGGGGCTAGCGGGATTTGAATATAAATCCTCACTCTGATTGCAGATACAACCTAAGGCTTTAAATACTGGTGTATGCTGAAAAATCTGAACTATATCTCCATCCTAGATGTCTTCTCTTAATTTATCTATCCAATTGCCTACTTGCCATCCATCTTCATTTGGATATCTAATAGAAATGTTAAAATAAACATTTTCTAAAGTCAAACTTCAGATCCCTTATAAGCTTGCTCCTCTCACGGCTCAAGCTCAATCACAGCAATTCCATCCTTTAATGTGGCTAAGAGTTTTTTAAAAAGCAACTCAAAGACTTTCTAACTTTTCTCTTTCTCCCATGTAATACATCAGCAATATTGCCAGTTCTCTTTAAAATATGTATCCCCAAAAAAGATCACTTCTCATCATCTACACCATTACTACTCTGATCCAGATCATCATCTTCTCTTGCCGGGAATATTGCAATATCCTGTAACCAGTTCCAGGGAATCCACTCTCTTCCCCTACAGTCTATTCTTAGCACAGTAACTAGAGTGATCTTATTAAATTGAAAGTCAGATCATTTAAACATTATGTAAATCCTCCTCTCAAACTTTCCAGTGGCTTCAGGTAATGCCCAGAAGAAAAACCAAGGCCCCCATCACCTCCTTGGCTCCATCTCCTACCTCCCACCTCTCACTCTGTCTGTCCAGCCATCCAGCCTTTTGTTGCTCCTCATTCAAGGCATATTCCTACCTCAGAGCCTTTGCACTTACTGTTCTCACTGCTAGAAATTCTCTTTCCCCCTCATCTCCTTCAAGTATTTTCTCAATCTTCTCAGGGAAGACTTGAGTTTTTCTGACCATCCTGCTTAAAACTAAAATGTCCCACACTCCCTAGTCCCATCTCCTGTTTTATCTTTCTTCATAGTAGTTAGCATCTTCTAATGTACAATATAATTTTAACAGTTTCCCTCACAAGAATGCAGGGATTTTTATCTTCCTGATTTATTGTGTACCATCAGATTTTAGAACAGTGCCTGGCATGTAGTAGGCATTATAAATGTTGGATAAATGGATAGACTGGATCTGAGCAGGGCCTTGAGGCAAGCCACTGGTGCTGCTTATGGTGGAACTGTATTTAGTGCTGACCTTTGCGTCCTATAAAGCTAGCCATTGTCCTGAGCTCATTTTGGGTATTTCTTTGGACTTATATAGCTCTCGACATTTTTCTAAATAAGAACTGGACCAGACCATCTACAGATATCATCTACAGTCATCCCACAAGGCCACAAAGTCAATACCTGCTATTAATTAGGTAGAGTCCAAGGGCTGTGCAGAGCAGTTTTTAATTTTCTGACCTGCAATTTAAAAGGGAAAATGACAAACTAGAGCTTGTCTACACAGAGAAAAGAGCTTTTCAGTAAAGGACCCATGAAAGCATGAGAAAAGAATTTTTCAGTAAAGGACCTGTGAAACCATGCCATTTAGGGAAGAGTGGGAGATGCTGCGAATGCTTAGCTTGGGGACTTATGAGGAACCAGAGAGACCTCACCAAAGACTTCAAAAGTTGTCCTACAGAAAAAGGTGGAAATGTGTGCTGTGTGTTCTCAGAGCAAAAAATTAGAAATGATTAGTGAAAGTTGTGGGGCGGGGTGTGAGGGACAAGCTTTAAGCGCAATTTACAAAAAAAAAAAAAAAATCCAAAACCTCTAGTGATTAATCTGCCTGATAATGAAATATTCTGCTGGTAGTGGGAGAGTGAAATGACAAGCTCTCCATTTTCAGAAGTGTTCAAGCATAAGTTATAAGTCTGTATCATTCAGGGACACTATCACTGCTTTGGAAGTGAAGTCAGAATGTACAACTTTAAAAGTCCCTTTTACCACAAATATCCTAAGGTTCTAAAGCTCAGGGACACCAAGATTCAGAGAATCTATGATTTTAGGGGTGACTTTTCACTATGCATCCAACCTCATAACACAATCTAGTGTCAAAACAAAGTAGTATGGTACTGATGAAAACCAAGGGAGCCTGAAAGAACGTGGGAATGCAGTATTAGTCAATTGGAGTGTGAACATTTAGAGGATAATTTAAAGGTTTTACTGGCTTATTTTTGCAGAAATATGCATGGTATACTATGCTTGGTACCCAGGAGGGGTTACTCTCCCGCCTTCTGAGCAGGCCCCACATAGGCTCTATTCAGGAAGGAAAAGGGAGAGCCTAAGAAAAAGAGCAGGCTAGAAGCTAAAGGAAGAACATTATTATAAAGCCTGCTTTAAATCTTTATGTTTTCCTGTTGAAAATACTTTATTCTTGTCTCCTTTGAGAGAATGTTCTAAGAATCAAATCAGGGAAATATGGACTACTTAAAAAATTGTTAAGTAGCAGCTGTATGTAAATCACAAGAGGACTACACAAGATCCAAGACAGAGTGCGGACAAGAAACGTCCCGGAAGAGTATTTCCACTAAAGAAGAACAAAAACGTCTTCCCAGATCTTTCCTGTTCTAGTCTTTCTTCCACCCATCCCATCTTACACACTGCCAGAGAGACTGTTCAAAAAGGCAGAGCTGACCATGCTATTGCCCTGCTTGAAAGTCCTTTGAGGACTCCTGTTATCTGGGAACTAATGCCCAAAGTCCTTAGCAGGGTGCTCAATTCCCTTTAGAATCTGATCCTTACCTACTGGTATCCTACCTTTACTTTCTGTGCTTCTGCTCAATCTTCATGCTTTTATATGGCCCTCCAGCTAGGAATGGGTTTTGCATTTTAGCATGGTTGAAGAAAATTATTCATTGATGTCTGTGGCTGCTTTTGCCTATGACAAGATTGGAGAAGCTGTGATAAAGACCATATGTGTCCCACAAAGCCTAAAATATTTACTGGCCCTTTACAGGCAGGGTTTGCTGACTCTAGCTGAAGACAAACCAGCTTGTTCACCATCCTCCAAATATTCCAGGTCCTTTCACAAAGCTGTTTTCCATGAGGCGGTGTGTACCAAGGAGGCAGGAGAGGCTCTGGGGTCAAAGAAAATTAGGTTTGAATCCAACTGTGCCACAACAGCACAACCATGAGAGTCATTTACCTCACTAAACCTTCATTTCATCATTTGTAAGGGGCGCCTGGCTGGCTCAGTTGGTAGAACATGCGACTCTTAATCTCAGGGTTGTGAGTTCAAGCCCCATGTTGGTGTAGAGATTACTTAAAAATAAAATCTTTTTAAAAAATGTTAGCATTTCATCATTTGTAAAATTGGGAGAATAACATCTACCTTGAAGGTTTTTGTGAAGATTAAGTGTTATCGTAGGTATATGTAACACTACAGCAGTAAACATCTGTTATTATTGCTGCTACTATCATCAAATGACTGCCCAGTTGAAATGCTCTTCTCTGTTTTCTCCTCTTGGTAAAATCCTAATCAGGGAATTGTTCTGTGATTCCCACCAAGCTTCTCCTGTGATTCTCACCATACTTCTGGGCTATGATAACACCTTTAATGTGCTTCTGATACTCCCCAGACATGGGCTGGTACACACACTGGTTTGTGGAATTCCTTAATTGGAGAACCATGTCTTACCTTTCTTTTTTTTTTTTTTTTTTTTAAAGATTTTATTTATTTATTTGACAGAGAAAGACACAGCGAGAGAGGGAACACAAACAGGGAGTGGGAGAGGGAGAAGCAGACTCCCTGGCCGAGCAGGGAGCCCGATGCGGGACTCGATCCAGGGACTCCAGGATCATGACCTGAGCCGAAGGCAGTCGCTTAACCAACTGAGCCACCCAGGCGCCCCATGTCTTACCTTTCTATCTCCAGTTCTTAGCACAGGGAATGAGTAGGGGTTAATAAACATTGGATTAATGACTTTGTGAAGTTATGCCAATGGTTTAAGAGTTTGTTGCAAGGATGGACTCTCAGCCCAATGGTTTCTCCATCACTTTCTCTTTCAAAACTACTATCCAGGTCTTCTTCTCTAAGGACTTCCACCCAGGATACCCACTCCCAATACAACCAAAATCCTCTTCTTGGCAATTTGTTAGCTGAAATGCACAAAGTTAAATGGAAAATAGGAGAAATGAAATCAATAACGCATGAACACTCCTTGGTATTATCCTCCTCAAATGTGCTTCTTTGACAGTCTTAGTCTATGCCACTTGAAATGGCATTAAAGTGGGGGATGAGGCAGGGATGGATCCTATTTTCACCAAACACTTACCACAGACCAGTTACTTTACATCCAAGATAGGATACTTGTTAAGAGCATAGCACTAAAATCAGACTCAAGTTCTAATCCTGACTCCATGGGTAATTAGAAGAATGACCTTGGGAAAGTTATCTAAACTTTGTGTGTCTATGTCCTCTTCTAGAAACCAGTAATAATAATACATTCGTCTCAAAGAATTGTTCTAGTGATTAATTGAAATATTACATGTAAAGTTGCTTAACACTGTGCCTGCAGAGTAGTTAGTGCTCGAAAAAAGTGTAGCTATTACTGCTATATTAGTTCACTCTCACAATAAGGCTTTTTCAAAAATTCTGAATTATTAGGAAAAAAGGAAATTGAGACTCAGAGAGAGTAACTCTCCCGATGTTGCACAGTATTAAAGGACACAACCCAGATGGGTCTTTCGTCAAGGACCTCGTGTCACTGGGCTCTGCTGCTTCTGTACTACCCGCAGATGACTATCCTGTCCCAGAGCTCTGGCTGACAGGGATCTGGTGGGAGTAGCCTTCCCAGGCTCCTAGTCTTGTCCTTCACACCCTTTAACTATCCTCCCACTCTGATCCCAAATTTAGTACACACTCCTTCATACTCATGTCCCACCACTGCCTTGGACAGCTCCAGTATTATATACTAGTCTATAAGAGGGTCCTATTTTAGCCACTCTCCAGAAGCTCCTGCATCTCAGGAACTCCCTGGGAAATACCTGGTTGGTATTTTAAGGAGGCCCATGGGTATCAGGGATCAAGGAGTCCCAAAGGTGTAGCCAAATAGATCCAGTGTCACCTCAGGAGTCTTCCAATCCTGGGGGATCCCATTACTCAGAAGAAGGGTCAGCACAGAGTAAGCAATCAGGATACAGAGAAGGGCTATATGTGTTCCAAAGGACACCTAAGATTTGGGGGAACTAGAACTACAGGAGGGGTGTGGAAATTGGTACTTTAACTCAGGCCTCCATAATTGGGGCCTCTATGTGAGTGCAGCTAGGAAGCCAACATCAGAACTCAAGTTCTAGCTGCTCTACTGGTCTTATTTGAACTTTATTTAGGTCTTCGATAGAAAAAGAATGTCTAAACTGGAAAGCTCTTTTTTCCTAAAAAGATTTTATTTATTTATTTGAGAGAGAGAGAGAGAGATCACGAGTAGGGGGGAGGAGTAGAGGGAGAAGTAGACTCCCTGCTGAGCAGGAAGCCCGATGCGGGGCTTGATCCCAGGACCCTGAGATCATGACCTGAGCCAAAGGCAGATGCTTAATTGACTGAGCCACCCAGGTGCCCTAAACTGGAAAGTTCTTAAGTATTGCCTTCCCAAATCCACATTTTAGATGTGGGGAAACTGAGACACAGTGTCCAGAACTAACTGTGGAAAGTCACATAGACAACTAGGACTAGGAGTCAGGTATTTTGATCTCATTAGGTAATGTTGTCTCACCTGTCCAGTGATTGGTGTGTCCCACTGAAGGCTGAGCTGATTGCACACTTGAACTTGGCCTCTTCGTATTTCTATGCCTTATCCACTCACTTTTAGCTCTCCTTTTGGGTGCAGGAAAATCTCTTCCCATCTTTGTCTCCACTGATTAAAGCACAAAGTGGGTATTTGAGCAAGGTGGGCTGGGTAGGAATGGAGAGATGAGGGAGATGAGTCTGGAGAAATGATCAGGACCAGATCATGGAGCCTTGTAGACCAGCCTGAAGAGTTTATAGTATAACCTGAGGGCATCAAAGATCCATTGAAATTTATTAATAAAGAAAGTGACATGGTTTAGTGGCATTCTGGAGCTGACTCAGTGGCTCATGAAAGCCAATTGTGCTCACTTCTTTCCAACTCTGTGTTCAGTGATATCACACTGGTAGCATGAAATTGGTCATGGTGGAAATATTTACACCAAAGAAATTGGCAAACACAACAAATCAGAGCTTTTTACTTTCTCCAGAGAACTGGTTGTTAAATATTTACCAGCATACCATTGAGTAGTCAGATTAGTGTTTTTGAAATGTTAATAGCCAGTTTGGCTAATAAGACTGGAAGGAGGAAGACTAGTTGGAGTCCATTAAAAGAGTCCACCTGAGAGATTATTAGACTTTATTGGCCAGGAATAGTAAGGATGAAAAGAAGGAGACAGATTGAAGAGAACCAAAGGGATTTAGCAGCGACTAACTAGATGTGGAACATCAGTTGCTTTGGGCTGTTGGGTGGATGATGATGCCATTTATTGAAAAAGCATTTGACAAAATACAGCATCCTTTCTTGATAAAAACTCTACACAATGTAGGAATAGAAGGAACATACTTCAATATCACAAAAGTCATATATGAAAAACCCACAGTGAAAATCATCCTCAACAGGGAAAAACAGAGCTTTCCCCCTAAGGTCAGGAACATGACAGGGATGTCCACTCTCATCACTGGTGTCCAACATAGTACTGGAAATCCTAGCCTCAGCAATCAGACAACAAAAACAAATAAAAGGCATTCAAATTGGCAAAGAAGATATCAAACTTTCATTCTTTGCAGACAACATGATACTCTATGTAGAAAACCCAAAAGACTCCACCCAAAAATTACTAGAACTGATACAGGAATTCAGCAAAGTCACAGGATATAAAATCAATGCACAGAAGTCAGTTGCATTTCTATACACTAACAATGCAGAAGAAAGAAAAATGAAGGAATCAATCCCATTTAGAGTTGCACCAAAAACCATAAGCTATCTAGGAATAAATCTAACCAAAGAGGTAAAAGATCTGTACTCTGAAAACTATAGAACACTTATGAAAAAAAGTTGAGGAAGACACAAAGAAATGGAGAAACATTCCATGCTCATGGATTGGAAGAACAAATATTGTTAAAATGTCTATGCTATCTAAAACAATCACACATTCAATGCAATCCCTATCAAAATACCATCCGCATTTTTCATAGAGCTGGAACAAACAATCCTAAAGTTTGTATGGAACCAAAAAAGACCCTGAACACCCAAAGTAATGTTGAAAAAGAAAACCAAAGCGGGAGGCATCACAATTCCAGACTTCAAGATCTATTACAAAGCTGTCATCGTCAAGACAGTATGGTACTAGCACAAAAATAGACACATGGATCAATGGAACAGAATAAAGAACCCAGAAATGGACCCTCAACTCTATGGTCAATTAATCTTTGAAAAAGCAGAAAAGAATATCCAATGGAAAAAAGACAGTCTCTTCAACAAATGGTGTTGGGAAAACTGGAGATGCAGAAGAATGAAACTGGACCACTTTCTTATACCATACACAAAAATAAACTCAAAATGGATGAAATATCTAAAAGTGAGACAGGAAACCATCAAAATCCTAGAGAAGAACAGAGGCATCAACCTCTTTGACCTCAGCCACAGCAACTTCTTGCTAGACATGTCTCCAAAAGGCAAGAGAAACAAAAGCAAAAATGAACTACTGGGACTTCATCAAAATAAAAAGCTTTTGCACAGCAAAGGAAATAGTCAACAAAACTAAAAGGCAACCTACGGAATGGGAGAAGGTATTTGAAAGTGTCTTAGCAGATAAAGGACTAGTATCCAAAATCTATAAAGAACTTATCAAACTCAACACCCAAAAACCAAAAAATCCAGTCAAGAAATGGGCAGAAGACATGAACAGACATTTCTCCAAAGAAGACATACAAATGGCCAACAGACACATGAAAAATGTTCAACATCACTCAGCATTGGGGAAATACAAATCAAAATCACAGTGAGATACCATATGACACTGGTCAGAATAACTAAAATTAACAACTCAGGAAACAACAGATGTTGGTGAGGATGCAGAGAAAGGGGAATCCTCTTACACTGTTGTTGGGAATGCAAACTGGTGCAGCCACTCTGGAAAACAGTATGGAGGTTCCTCAAAAAGTTAAAAAATTGATGGGCACCTGGGTGGCTCAGTTGGTTAAGCGACTGCCTTCAGCTCAGGTCATGATCCCAGGGTCCTGGGATCGAGTCCCGCATCGGGCTCCCTGCTCTGCGGGGAGCCTGCTTCTCCCTCTCCCACTCCCCCTGCTTGTGTTCCCTCTCTCGCTGTGTCTCTCTCTGTCAAATAAATAAATAAAATCTTTAAAAAAAAA
>NC_138372.1:30858112-30908661 GCF_054177405.1 Leptonychotes weddellii
TTAAAAAATTGAGCTATTCTATGACCCAGCAAAAGGATACAAACCTCGTGATTTGAAGCACCCCAATGATTATAGCAGCAATGTCCCCACTAGCCAAAATATGGAAAGAGCCCAGATGTCCACTGACAGATGAATGATAAAGAAGATGTGGTATATATATATATGTATTACACACACAATGGAATATTATTCAGCCATCAAAAAGAATGAAATCTTGCCATTTGCAACGATGTGGATGGAACTAGAGGGTATTCTGCTAAGCGAAATAAGTCCATCAGAGAAAGACAAATACCATATGATTTCACTCATATGTGGAATTTAAGAAACAAAACAGATGAACATAGGAGAGGGGAAGGAAAAATAAGATGAAAATTGAGAGGGAGGCAAACCATAAGAGATGCTAAACTCTAGGAAACAAACTGAGGGCTGCTGGAGGGGAAGTGGGTGGAGGAGTGGGGTAATTGGGTGATGGGCATTAAGGAGGGCACTTGATGTAATGAGCACTGGGTGTTTATGCAACTGATGAATCACTAAATTCTGCCTCTGAAACTAAAAAGAGAGAAAGAGAGGAAGGAAGGAAGGAAGGAAGGAAGGAAGGAAGGAAGGAAGGAAGGAAAGAAGGAAGGAAAGGAAAGGAAACCCATGAGGCAAACATGTTTGAAGTGAATGGTGATAAGTTTCCTTTGGAACAGGAAGGGCTGCCTCTGAGATATTAAGCTGGGATGTCAGTCAAGCAGAAGCCTCTGAGATATTAAGTTGGGATGTCAGTCAAGCAGAAGGACACAGTTGTATGTTCACTACCTTTAACATTATAGGGGGCTAAGATTTACTATACTAAATCCTAATATTCAAATGGAATTGGAATTAACTTCACTAAATAGAATAGGATTTTAGAATTTCCCTCCATTGGGGGTGCCTGGGTGGCTCAGTCAGTTGAGCATCTGCCTTCGGCTCAGGTCATGATCTCAAGGTCCTGGGATTGAGCCCATGTTAGGCTCCCTGCTCAGTGGAGAGTCTGCTTCTCTCTCTCCCTCTACTCCTCCCCCCACCACCCCTGGCTTATGCCTGCTCTCTCTCTCTCTCAAATAAATAAATAAAACCTTTAAAAAAAAGAATTTCTCTTCATTGTAGTTCTTCTCCCCATTGCACATATTCCTTCTTTCTCTGATGTTGGACATGAATCTAGAAACCCCCATTATGGCCCCAAGAGCTTTAGTTGCTCTGTATTGAGCAATTTTACCCAGACATAAGGGCGAGAAGCTTTGTCCTTCCAGACAATTCATTTTCAGAGCCATTTACACCTCTGTCCTCTCCATGAGGGGACCTCAGCTTGCCTGCCCAGGGTTAGGTTGGCCTCTAAGGAACTACTCATTCAGTCCCATTAACATTTGCCTGGGAGCCGAGGAGATGATAAAATTTTAAGCAAGAAGCATCAAATAGAGCTGAATACCACAGAGAAGATCATCTAGAGTCAAGTCTTCTAAGTTGAAGCATACTGTGCCACACCAGAAAAGAATGCTTCACGTCAGTTGAAGGCTTTGATGTTATAACTCTGGCTATATCCAAACTCACATCAATGCAGTCATTCTTAGATCTTGGTATTAGTTCTCATAATGGGCTGGGGAAAATCTTGAAAAACCAAATTGAAGCAAGCTATAGATCAGTTCATTTCTATTTCAGTCTTTTTCCAAATAATTTTTTTCATAGGCTCTCTTTTATGTGTCACTCTTTTTGGCCCTGAGTCCTATTAAGATTATTTTAAATATTAGTGAGATAAAACTTCCACACAGTGTAATACACATGCATCTTAAATGCACAATCATAAATGTGCATGTGCCTAATACATGAAGCAAAAACTGACAGAATTAAAGTGAAAATCAGGCAATTTCATAATTGTAATGGCAATTACAATTGTAATACTGTGGCAATTGTAATACTCTTGTCATAGTATTTGATGGAACAATTAGACAAAAAATCATAAGGATGTAGATCTGAACAACAATGTCAACCCTCTTAATCTAATTGTCATTTATTAATCATTATAGCCCCAAACAGCATTCATTTAAAATGCATATGGCGGGGTGCCTGGGTGGCTCAGTCGTTAAGCGTCTGCCTTCAGCTCGGGTCATGATCCCAGGGTCCTGGGATCGAGCCCCACATCGGGCTCCCTGCTCCGCGGGAGGCCTGCTTCTCCCTCTCCCACTCTCCCTGCTTGTGTTCCCTCTCTCGCTGTGTCTCTCTCTGTCAAACAAATAAAATCTTAAAATAAATAAATAAATAAATAAATAAAATGCATATGGAATGTTCATCAATATAGACCTTATATTGGGCCATAAAATTTCAAAATATTGAAATCTTACAGAGTATGTTATTTGAACACAATGGAATTAAACTAGAAATCAAAAAAAGAATATACCTAGAAAACCCCCAAATATTGGAAGTTAAAAAACACATCTCTAAATAACTCATGTATCAAGGAAGAAATCACAAAGGAAATAAGAAAATATTTTGAACTGACTGATAATGAAAAAACAACATAGTAAAATCTGTGGCTGCAGCTAAAGCAATTCTTAGAAAATTTATAGCTTTAAGTACTTATGTTAGAAAAAAAATGAAAGGTCTTTTTTAAAAAAATTGCAGGTTCCACCTAAATAAATTGAAAAAAAAAATGAGATAGAAGTGGACAAATTATTAAGAAAATCAATGAAACCAAAAGATAATTCTTTGAAATGTTCAATAAAGGGGCGCCTGGGTGGCTCGGTCGTTAAGCGTCTGCCTTCGGCTCAGGTCATGATCCCAGGGTCCTGGGATCGAGCCCCACATCAGGCTCCCTGCTCTGCGGGAAGCCTGCCTCTCCCTCTCCCACTCCCCCTGCTTGTGTTCCCTCTCTCGCTGTGTCTCTCTTTGCCAAATAAATAAATAAAATCTTAAAAAAAAGAAACGTTCAATAAAACTGATAGATCTCTAGTTAGTTGATGAAGAAAAAAAAGAAAACACAAATTATCACTATTAGGAGGAAAGAGGAGATATCAAATAGTTCTCACAGATATGAAGAGTAATAAGGGTATGTTCTGACCAACTTTATGCCAATAAATTCAACAACTAGATAAAATGGACAAATTCCTTGAAAAATACAGCCTACCAAAATGGGCATGAGAAGAAACAGAAAGTCTGAATATTTCTATATGCATTAAATAAATTAAATTATGGACAAAAAACTGTGTCACAAAATAAAAATTAATAAACTGATTTCAGCAAAATTAAAAACTTTCATTTATCAAAAATACCATTAAAGATGGGAAAAAAGAGAGAGAGGCAAACCAAGAAACAGACTCAACTTCAGAGAGCAAACTGATGGTTACCAGAGGGGAAGGAAGTGGTTGAGGGGATGGGTGAAATAGGTGATTGGGGGTTAAGGAGTGCACCAGATGAGCACTGGATGTTGTACTAAGTGTTGAATCACTACATTGTACACCTGAAACTAATATTACACTGTGTGCCAACTAACTGGAATTTAAATTAAAAAAAACATTAAAAAATGAAAAGGCTCAAAATGGGTCAAAGTTTTGAACATAAGACCTGAAACCATAAAATTCCTAGAAGAAAAGGCAAGTGGAAACTTATTCCAGCCCAAACTGACTAAGATACTCACTGAAAAGAAAATAAAAAATTCAGCTAAGGATGTACATACAGGGATGATCATTATACCCCACCTTAGAAAAATACAGCAAAAATAGGAGGATGGTTGGTCATCCACTCTAATGCAACCATTTTCAGTGCTAGTCATGTCATAGGGGAATGCTCATGATATTCTGTGAAAAAAATAGGCCACACTGAGATCGAGAAGATGAGCTCAGGGAATGGAAGGACAAAAATTGGACTTAAGGTAGTCTAAGGAGGAGGGCCCTGCCAAACATCACAGACTTTCAGTTTGGGACTCCCAGGGGACTGTGAGTAAAAGTCAGCCAGAAATATACCAATAAATACAAATACTGAAGCTCAGCTTTGAGTCAGCTCAACCCCTGAATAACTTAAGGTGATTTTCCACTGCCCAGACTGCCTTCCAGAGCAAAAAGTAAATCTACTCTGAAGGGATACAGAATCATCCAGAGCCTCAAATTATCTCTACAAGGTTTTTTATACTTAGTGTCTGGAATTCAATAAAAAATTACCAAACAAAAAGGTAAGAACTCACTCAAAATTAAGAGAAAAACAGAGGCAATAAGAAATGGACCTATAGGATATCTAGATCTTGGAGTATATCAGACACAGACTTAAAAATAACTGTGATTAAATAAGATGGAGAATTTCAGCAGAGATTTGGAAACTAAAAAAGAATAAAATTAAAATTTTAGAATTAAAAATATGATTGTAATTAAAAATTCATTCCTGGGTTTCACAGCAGTCTAGACCCAGCTGGATAGAAAAATTAGTTAACTGGAAATTAGGTCAAAAGAAAAAACAGAACTGAAGCACAATAAAATAAAATTATGGAAAATATCTGTGTAAGAGACATATAGGTCATGATGAAAAGCTATAGAACAATGTTTGTATATGATCTCAATTGTGACAAATGGCACATAGATACATAAAGCAATACACAAAGATATTAAGAATAGTTAACTCTGAGGGGTGACATTTGAGGCATATTTTAATTACTTTACATTTTTCTGTATTTCCCTCCTCAAATCCACCCATTCATACGATAGCACTTCTCAAAGTACATTTTTAGAAAATTCTAGTTTCTTTAGGAAGAACAAGTTCTGTGATTCAAAAAGTTTGGTAAATATTGTGTTAAAAGAATTAGCATAGGTGTTTTCCTTGTTTTTTTTTTCTTAACACTCTACTTATTTATTTATTTATTTATTTATTTATTCATTCATTCATTCATTCATTTATTAGGGAGAGACAGCGTGATAGGGGGTGATGTGGGGGGAGGAACAGAGGGAGAGGGACAAGTAGACTCCGTGTTAAGTGTGGAACCCGAGGCAGGGCTGACATCATGACCCCAGCCAAAATCAAGAGTTGGGCACTTAACCGACTGAGCCAACCAGGCACCCCAGTGTTTTCTTTGTTATTAATTGTTCATTTATCTATTGGTTTATTACTATTAGTCTTCTCAGAGTCTTTAACCTCCTAACCTATGCCCTGTGAAGCATGAAGACATCAGTGTTTCTGAGGCTATATGGGCAACAAATCTTTTCATCGCAGACTGTTTCACAGGACCAGAGTTCCAGGTAACAGTCCTTGGTAAATATAGTCATCTAGAGCAGGGGAAAACCTGAAGTTCTTTACCACTGCATGGCAGGCCCTATCTGTCATATCTGCTCTGCCCTGACTGGGCCTGTGTCCCAACCATCCTTCCCATTCTCCATAGGCGCCATGTCTCTAGGCTTTCAGCAACCTGTCTCCTCTGTCTGGGATCCTCCCACCCCTGCTCCCTGCTCTCTTCTTCATGTATCAAGCTTCTACTCATGCTGCCAGCCCCCAGCAGAAATATGGCCTCATCTGTGAAGCCTAGCCTTCATCACTCCTTCAGAGTTTTGAACATGTTTCCAGCACCACAGTTAGTACCTTATAGCATCCTTGTCTTGTACTTGTCTCTCACCACTAGACTGGGGCTTAGCTTATCATGCCTGCACCCATAGGACCTAGCATTTGGGCACCAGACAGTAAGCATCAGTGAACATTTGACGCCATCATCATGACTAACTTTCTTTTCTCTGACAGGACAAGTATTTCTCAAGTAATCTTAATTTCTTTCTCCTATAAAGACAATATATACTGAATTTTAGAAATTTTAGAAAGTAGAGAAGATAAGAAATAAAATAAAAATCACATTATCTTACTACCTGGAGATATTCCATGTTAACATGTTAACATGTATCCATTCAGGCTTTTAAAAATGAATGTATGGGGCGCCTGGGTGGCTCCGTTGGTTAAGCGACTGCCTTCAGCTCAGGTCATGATCCCAGAGTCCTGGGATCGAGCCCCTATCAGGCTCCCTGCTCAGCGGGAGCCTGCTTCTCCCTCTCCCACTCCCCCTACTTGTGCTCTCTCTCTCTGTGTCAAATAAATAAATAAATCTTTTAAAAAATAAAATAAAAATGAATGTATGAATATTTTATAAAACTTGGATTAATTTTATATACATATTTATATCTTGATTTTTTCCTACCTAACATTATATCATACTTTTCAATGTGATTAAATATTGCTTCAAAACATGATACACAGTATTGATTGTATAGCATTTAATAAAGTTGATATATCATATTTATAGCTGCTTCTAATAGCTCTCTGATGAACATATTTGTACATAAAACTTGGTCTGCATTTCTGATTTCGTTCTTAAGACAAAGTCCTAGAAGTGAAATTTCTGGACCCATATAAATATTGTAAAGGTTCATGATACATATTGTTACATGCTTTCTAATTATTGGTGTTTTTATTAAATGAATTAATATATGTAAAATTTTAGCAACTGTGTTGGTACATAAGTGTTTAATAAATAGAGCCATAATTATTAGTATTATACTCTTCATATAACAGATTTATTGAGTGCCTACTATGCGGAGGGCACTGCTCTAGAAAGGTAAGACCAAGGGTATTCTTTCCAGCTATACATGTGGGTGTCAGTCTCACTGCATCCTTCCTAGCATTATCACCATTTTTCTAAATTTTGCTAGCTTGATAGGTGAAAAATGTTATCCCACTTATTCAATTCATGTTTATTAATAATAAAAAGCAAACTTTTTTCCATATGATTATAACTGAACAACATTTAATCCTTTTTATCTCCTCCCCTTTTTGTACCTGCCATGATTTCCTACATTTTGCTGGTCCTAATTCATCAACTCTCCCACTTACTGGCTTCATCTGCCCTCTCTGGCCTTTCCTGTGAAGTGTCTATCCCTTCACTCATAAAATATCTGTTGAAAGCCGGAATGTGGGCAGCATGGGGCTGGATCCTAGGGGTCAACTGAACAATCAGGGTCCCGCTTCAAGGAAGTTGCTATCCAGCAGAGAACTCAGATGTTGAACCACATGCCTTTATTATGAGAGAGAGGCACAGGGTGCTTTGGAAGGCTCACTCTTGGAGCTCAAGAAAAGGCTTCTTTGAGGAGCTGTAGTTTAAGCCAAGACCTGAGCGATGAACAGAAGTCAATGTCATAACGGGGTAGGATGGAGGTGGGGTGGGGTGGGATTGCGGGTGAGGAGAGAACAAAGACCATATGTGGGAGCCCTGAAATGGAAAAGAGTGTGGCACATTTGAGGCAGAGAGGTCAGTTTACTTGGAAGGAGAGAAGGTGGAACAGAGTGACCTGAGACGGATCTTATGGGGAGGTCAGTGTGGCTGATCACAGCTGGCCTCCAGCCATCCCAGCTTGTCTCCAATCTGTGTGTCCAAAGCAAGCACACCACACCCCTAAGTCACTGCATTGATGTTCACTCATCCCTCCTCCCAGGGCCAGGAATCCTCCAATGTCAGTGCCCTCGCCCTTCCCTCCAGCTAACCTAACACCATGTGTGTGGTTTCCAGAGAAGAATGAACCTTTCTCAAGATTCAGCCACAAGTCATACCCCAAAGCCCATTCCTTTTGTCTCAATAAAAGACTTTAATGGCTCACACACCTCTTCTTTGGTTACCTCCTGAGACTCTAAAACAAAAGAAAGCTGAAAGACTGACGTGTCTACAAGATATTTCATGATGACCAGTCTGTCAATTAAATCATGGGCTGTCCCCCAAGGGCTGTGTAGAGTTGACATTTGGGGCTGGGGGCTGTGAGTGTCCTGGTGCTGCTGGGTCATGGGAATGAGTGTTTGGAGCATTGATTGTGCATCATGAGTCTTGTTTCTCTGTCCCCCAGCTATCCTTCCAGGGTCTCATTCTGGGGCCCTGCCCCGGCCTGCCGCCTTGAAGAAAGCCCTCTTCACGTCCTTGTTCCGCAGGCTGTAGATGATGGGGTTGAGGAAAGCAGAGATGACATTATAGAACAGGGCCAACTTTTTGTCATCCTCTGGGGAGGCTTCAGAGCTAGGTTTCATATACATGACCATGGCTGGCACACAGAACACGGTGACCACAGTGATATGGGAGGCACAGGTGGAGAAGGCCCTCAGTCGCCCCTGGACTGAACGGATCCTCGAGATGGCAATGAAGATGTTGACATAAATGACAAGGATAAGGGAGAGTGGGACCAGGATGACACTAAAGCCAAGAATGAAGTCTACCCAGTCATTGACTGAGGTGTCTGCACAAGCCAGCTTTAAGACTGCAGGGACTTCACAGAAGAAGTGGTTGATCTTGTTGGGGCCACAGTATGGCAGACGCATGGCAAAGACAGTGTAGATAAGAGCAGAGATGACACCCCAGAGTCCACAGAAAGTGACCATTACCCCACATAGCCATGGGCTCATGATGACCTTGTACCTGAGTGGGTGGCAGATGGCCACATACCTGTCTATAGACATCATGGCGAAGAGCCAGGACTCGGTGATGCCTAGCACCAAGAAAATGTACATTTGGGCCACACAGCTGGCAAAAGAGATGGTCTTCTTCTGGCTGGCTAGATGTACCAACATCTGGGGCACAGTTGTTGTGGTATAGCCCAGATCCAACATGGAAAGGATGCCAATAAAGAAGTACATGGGTGTGTGGAGGTGTGAGTTCAGGCAGATGAGGATGGTGATTAAGCTGTTGCCCAGAATAATCAACAGGTAGGTCATCAGGAAGGCTGAGAAGAGCAGAGGAGTTGTCCTGGAGTTAAAGGAAAAGCCCAGAAGGATGAATTCAGTCACAGAGGACTGGTTAGGCTCTTGCATCCTGTTCTACTTCTAAATGAAAAAGAAAGGAACCGATTCAGACAGAAGACTAGCCAAGCTATGCACCAGGGTGAGGGTTTCTGAGGGGTTGGAGTAGCAGTGGTCATTGTCCAGTTATGATGAGACACCATGATCCCCCTCAACATGACAGCCCATTTTACCTGCTCTTGGCCACTGCCACTACTCTCAAGAAATCTGTGAAGAGGAAAGGGCTTCCACATCTGGTCCAGGCTCTGTCTCTGACCCACCGGTAACTACCCATTTCAGCCTCAGATTCCTCAGGTATAAAATGAAAGCATTGGGCTATCTGATCTTTACTTCCCCTTAGCATCCCCTTCTTCTTAGTAAGGCAGCCAGGCATTTAGAGATAAATATTGGCATACAGCCTCTATGCAATTTGGCAAATTACAGTGAGAGAACTTACTTTGTCCTTTTGAAGACCTTAATTTATTTTCCACTCAGGCCGGACCATCTCTCTGCTACCCGCGGGCCCCCTCTCAGGCCATGGTGTGTTAGAAGGAACACTGAGTTCTAAGTGCTGGCTCTATAATTTACTGAGTGAATGACCTTGAGCAAGCCCTTTACCCCACCCATGTACCCCTTTGAGACTACTCCCTTGAGTACAAAATAAGAATAATTGTCTTTGAGCTACAAGTTTGCTGTAAGAATATTATATCTATGATATATGATATCAAGGAATGATGTTTTGGCATGAAGAGCATCACACAGAAGGCCAACCATGGGATAGGTGCATAGTGAACTGTATTTCTGGGTGGTTTTCCACACAGAGGACTGAGATTCAGGTCTGAGCTATGCAAGCAAACTTCCTGAGAAGTACCCCACCTGTAATCAATTTTCACTCTCCCAGATGCCCACCCTCTGTTGCTTTTCCCCATAATGGCCAGTATTTCATTCTTTCTTTTAGCTTCTTACTGACTCTCAGGTCTTTCTCAACTTAACCTCCCTGAACCTCAGCTTCTTCATGGAGAACAGGGAAAGGACAGCTTCACTGAAGAGATGTCATGTGCATCATTGGTACTTAGGGAATGGGAGCAATCTTGATGCTGTCAGTATTTTCCTTCTCCTGGCACCAATTTATCTGACCCAACCTACTTGTTCTCCAATCTGCTTGTTCTCCTTTGGAGCATCATGAATGAATCTGCACAAGAACCTGTGTCTACATTGAACACATCAGATGATTTCTTGACTTTGGCCAAAGGACTGCATACACTCTGAACCTCCCATATGCTAGGAACTGTTCCAGAACCTTCAGAGACATTATCCAATAGCTATCCAATAGTCATATAGCTGGAAAATAACTATTTTTTATTAAATCCCTACCTTTCACTGAAGGGTCTTTTTAAGTCACCTTCTCCCCAGTGGGGGGAAGAGCATGGGGTTTAGAGACGACAGTGTGTTCTG
Organism: Leptonychotes weddellii; assembly: GCF_054177405.1. Lineage (NCBI taxonomy): Eukaryota > Metazoa > Chordata > Mammalia > Carnivora > Phocidae > Leptonychotes > Leptonychotes weddellii. The sequence continues at coordinate 30,868,361 of NC_138372.1, forward strand.
CTTCAATTCTAACTCTGGCTTTACTTGCTATGTGACCTTGGGCTGCTAGCTTACTTCCTAAGCCTCAGTTTCCTCATCTATAAGGTAGAAGTAAAAATATCTACCTTGCAAACCACATTCTTCCTGAGAGGAAGTTTCCCAAGGACCCAAAGTGGGAATACTCCAAGAGTGGGAAAATGTGCTGCCATTTCTACTTTTAATTTTTCACACACAGCCGATGGATGGACTGACTCTTGAATAGTCTTATGTTAAAGAGTGTTTAACGTGGTTGATCCATTCAGGGAGGCTGAGGGCAACTGGAACAAGCGGTCTATAAACCAGCAAAGTGTGCCCAAGGATTCTGTTCCATAACCAGGATCTTGGGTCAGAAACTCAGGCTCGCTGAACCCCTGGTTCCCCATTATCCTTCCCCTAACTCTCTTGAGGGTAAAGCATTTTTTTTTCCTGGGAAAAAAATTGCCTGACTCTCAGGGATTATAACCAGAAGCCCCACGTGAGGGAAAACAAAGGGAGACATTATTATCTACTATGATGAGCTTGGCTTTTGAGATGTAGCTTACAATATACCTTGACATTCATTCTCTCTTTGAGCCTCATGATGACTCTAAGATGTGTAGGATAGGGATCATTGTCCCCACTTCACAGATGAGAAACTGAGGCTCAGAGATGGAGTATATAGGAGAAATAGAATATCTTTCATTCTGTAGCAACAATAAGGTTTTCTATGTGTAGCAAAACCATAGCTAACCAGAACTCAACTAATATGAGTCCTCAATTTACTGAAATGTTTTCTGTTTTTGATTCTTAGGAGGAAAGGCAAATATGAGGGCAAAGAATTTTGTGTTGAGCTTAATTTAACTATATGATATATGGGTATAGATGTGCCCATGCGTGCACACGTGTACACAGACACACACACAGATTAATTGATGGTATCTCTAAGGTGAACAAAGTCATACCAATCATAAACTTGGGAAAATCTCCTCAGCTCCTTTCCCATTCCCCCACATCCTATCTGACTCCAAGTTTTATTGCTGCCACCTTCAAAATGCCTTTCACACCCACCTGTCCCTCTCTAATCTCACTGCCACTGTCTGGGTCAGACACTTGGCCTCTCTCTCTCACCTGGTTTCATCTCTGTCCTCCAGCTGGGTCCTTACCCAGCCCATTCTCTGCACTAGCTTCCAGAGTGCTCTTTCTAAAACAAAACTCCTCCTGGGCCACTCTTTCCATCCTTCAGCAGCTCCCTCGTCTACAGGAAAAAAGTCTAAGAGAGTTAGACCAATACCCTGGCTTCACTCCTTAAAGTCAGACTCAGTTTTGGTCACCAGGCTCCAAGGCAGGTTGGTGGGCTGACACTTTGGAGGGATCTTTGACCACTGCAAGGGCTGAAACAGAAAGCATCCCAGTGACCCAATATGCCATGTGCAGAGAGGAGACATAGGAAGGAGACAGATCCCAGGTCACAGTGGGAGCTTGTCCCAGAGTTCAGACTAGGACCCAGAACTCCTGGCTACCAGCTGCTCAGCAACTTGGCCTCTGTGTTAGCTCAAGGTGAGCCCAACCAAACTGGGATTCTGCAGGTCAGACACAGCCTACTAGCAGCTCAGCTTCACCATGCACAATGTTACGGTTTCCCACTGTACCCTCATTACTTAATACTGAGCCTGGCACATAATGAGCCCCAGTAACTGCTTGCTGAATGATCTACAGACTGAGAGACCCTGGGAACCAGAAAAAAAAAAGAGAGAAAGAAGAGATTACAGACATTGTCTCTGTCCCTACACTTTCCTTTTCAGTTTATCAGAGATCTGGAGAAAAGTATCTGTGTCTGGAAATCATGAGCCCCTTGGGAAAAATCAGGGCCCAAGTAGGTTGAGGGAAAAAGATTGAGAGAGCTGGCACCAAGGGTTACAAATCTCCGTCATTTCTCTAGCCAATAAATAATAATAATAAACAAAAACACTTTTAAATACTATAATAATTTAATAATTAAAGTAATAATTATTACTATTTAATAATTTAATATAATAAAATATTATTGTTGTTGTTTTAGCAACTCGCTATGGGCCAGACACTGTAACACATGCTTTACGTGCATTGTAATTGGGGTGATAGTTGAAGGATTTAATAATACATATGGGCACCCTCTGATCAGAACGCATACCTGCCACAGGAAACAGGGAAAGCTGTATCAGAATGTGCGCAAGCTGAGCAAGAGCCCTGCGTGTAGCCACCCTGCAAGTGGGCGTTATTGCTGTTCCCCTGCTACTGGTGGGGAGAGCGGAGACACAACTTGCCCAGGGTCACAGCTGTAGCTGACTCCAGAGCCTGGGCTCATAACCACCAGGTGATGCTGCCTGTCTGAGCATCTCGGACAAGAATTGAGTTGGACTGACCCACCTGGAAACAGGTCCGCCTGTTATCTCCCCATCACATACTCTCTCACTTGCTCTCTCATTTTCTGCCTCCTCCAGGGTAGAAGCTGAAATGAAAGGGAACAGGAAGAGCAGGAATCATGGCCAAAAAGCAGGGGGAGTGAAGCTGGGGCAGGCAGCCCTCCAGGCCAAGCAGATGCAGGGAGGCAATGATGCCAGCCATGCTCCTAAGGCTGCTGCTGCCTGCTCTGCACACAGTGACATAGCCATATGGTGGCCCTGTCTGAGCCCATGTGTCCCCTCTGCTGTCCTCTCCATGGTCTCTGTCCTCCCAGCAAGGTGCACGAGGGGAATGCTCCCCCTGATGGGAGGTCAGAGGCCAGGCAGGCAATGCCGGCTGGCCCTTCCCCACACATCCTCCTGCTGCTGCATCCAGCAACCCCTGGAAGCCTCAAGGAGAGCATTGCTTGTGGGGCACAAGCGTAACCAGGGTGTTCTCTGAGGGCCTGGGGTGGAATGAGCCTCGGGAGCCTGGTGGGATCCAGAGAATGCTGGGAGACCAAAGACAGAGCAGGTGTAAGGAGGGGTCTGTTCCCCATCTAAGGGCAGCAAAGATGGACTAGGGCATAGACCAGAGCCCCAGAAGCAGACCAGGAAGAATCCGTGTACACAGATGGACAGACAAGGAGACAGAGAACCACGAAGACAGAAAAGAATATGACTAGACTGGAAAGGGATGGAAAGTGAAGACAGAATCTGCAGGTCAGAGAGGAACCTGGAGCCTGGCCTCAGGGGCCCCTGGCAGCTGGGCTGGGGAGGCTTCCATCTTCATTCATCCCCTCTTGCCAGAGCACACGGAGAATGGATGCCAGAAACATATATCCTCCCCAAGCACCACAGGCAGATGCCACCTTCAGAGTAAGATGTTGCCCATAGCACTCCCAACCCTGGTCCTCCCCTCCCAGCCAAGAAGGGAAATCCCAGTCCAGCTGAGATCCTGCGTTTAGGTGGTGGGTGATTCACCAAACTTTGGGACTGGAAGCAATCTTGGAGAATCTAATCCCTACTAGGACATGCATTTTCTCTGCAGCCTCCCTGGCAAAGGATGCTCCAACTCCTGTTCACATACTCCCAAGGACAGGAGGCTCACTATCTCGCAAGGCAGCTTAGGTAGCCTTGACTGCCCTTCACAAAATCTTTTCTTGTACTGAACTAAAAGCAAGTACTTCTGACATCAAGGTTGTGTTCTCTAAAATACCTCTTTGCCCCTCCACCCTCCTGCTTCTTACCACCACCCCACACCCCGCCAGAATCCCCAGTCTGCATTACAATGCATTAGCCTTTACCTGCCCTACCTTTCCTTATGAGGGTCTGTGGGGTTGTCTGGGCTGCCTTCCTTGCTCTTGATAAGCCCTGATGCTCTGAGCAGCCCATTTTCCCCAAGCTGGAACCCTGCCCTGCCCAGCATCTCTAATGCCAGGCAGCACCCCCAGCAGAGCCTTCACAATGACAGCACAGGGAGCGCCCCGCCCTTCTGCTCAGCACCTAAGGGCTCCAGTGAACAGCCTCTGGGGAAGAAACTGGTGCACTGGTGAAGACCCAGGGATTTGTAGTCAGACAGATGTGGTCACTGTGACCTAGCCAAGCCACATAGCTTCCCAGAGCCTCAGCTGCCTCTCTGTAAAATGCAGCTGTGCTCCCTAGATCATAATAATACTTGCTATTGGGTTTTGTTTGGGTTTTTATGTATGTGTGTAGTCATTATGGGCCAGACGCTTTATATCTTTTATTATCACCACTTTAGAAATATAGAAATGGAAACTCAGAGCATTCAGGAGCCTGTGTGGAGCTGGGATTCTGCATGTAGTTTTGTCTGACCACAGGCTGTGCTCCTAACCAATGCTGAACCCAGTGTCGTGATCAGACATGAGGCAGACCAGAGGCAGGGAGCCATGAGTCATCTTGGGGTGGGGGGAAGGACAGAGTCACATGTGGAATGGAAGGTGGTTGGCTAATTCACTCTAGACAGCACTTTTGGGGATATCAGGCTCTTCAGGGGCTTCTGCCAGATACACAGTCTCCGGGGGATAGGGAAGGAAAAGGGGAAAGGGGCCAGCATTTATTAAGTACCTTCTATGTGCCCAGCATTTCACAGGTATCATTTCATGTAATCCTCCAAGAAGCAAGTTCTTTCCACTCTATCAATGAAGATACTAAAGTTCAGAGAGGCAAAATGACTTATTCAAAATCAAGCAGCTGTTGGAGGCAGCTGAGATCCCAATTTAGGTGCCTCTAGCACACTCTGCTTGAGGGTGGGGGAGGATGACAAGCCAGGACCACCCAAGTCTCTAGTCTGGGGATGGGGTCTGCCCTCAGCTTTTCTGATTCCCCAGTTTGGACCCCAGCCTTTCTCACAGTCCAAAGTTGTTTCTGAGGTCTCCATGTGAGCTACAAGACGGTAGAAGCTGAGTGAGAAATAAAGAATCCTGTTCTCAGTCAAGAGGACATTCCACTGTGGATTCCTTTATATCCAGGACAATCCCTAATGGAATCATCCTTGTTTTCTGAGTTACAAAAGTAACCCATGTTCATCAGAGAAAATTCATAAACAGAGAAAGGTAGAAAGAAGAAAATAGAAGAGAGAAGAAAAAGTTCCTTCCATACTGCAGAGAAAATTTCACTTATGGCTTCCAGATGTTTCTCTCTCATCTCAAATCACACTTTACATACAATTTCATTGTGACAGATACTACTTGGTTGACTGTCCATTTCCCCCTTCTTTGCTGATAGAACTATATTCTTGCTGACAACATTTGTTTGAGTCAGTCAATACCTCATGAATGGTCCAAGCCCAAATTATAGTGCCATTCCTTCCTTTTCCAGAATCTTTTTCAGCGAGGGCAGTCACAAAATTTGGTTCTGTCTAGTGAGACCCAGGGAAACTCAGCAGAGGAGCTTTTGTGAAAAAACTTCTTTTTCTAACAAAAGGGATAGAATGACAGTCATACAGCCCCTTCTCCCAAAACCCCATGAATACAAATGTCATGTCTGCAGTTGGGCAAGTCATCTTGAGACCATAAGGAAAAAGCTCAGAGAATCACAGGGGTTCTCTCACTAACATTATCCAGCAGCAAAATACAAGTAGCTCCCTACCTCAAGGCTTCTTGCTAGGTGAAGAAAATAAAATTGATTCTTGTATATCTAAACCACTGTTCGCTGGGTTTTCTGAGTTTTGTATGCAAATCCTAATGGATTAAATACCTGCCTTTTAAAACACTTAATATTATTTGATAGCCTTGTCACCATCTACTCACATATTCTTTATAACCATTATTGTCAAGCGTTTGTTCACCTATTGTTGGATGTGTAGTTTTAATCCCATTTTTTTTCTATTACAAATGATGCCATATTGGATATCACCACAATGTATTGATTTCCTGGCACAAGAAATTTATCGGGTTGAATTAGAGTTACAAAATAGAAAGACACCAGTTTCAGACTTTTGTTCCCAATCAGGATGAAGTAACAGAGACCAGAATTATTATCCCATCTGTAATAACTAAAAACCTAGGCAAATTGCATGGAATAATGTTTTCCAAGATACTGGACGTCAGGCAACAAAAGACAGTGATTTGTGAGAGATGAGAAACCAATGAATTGAGCCCTGTGGTTGTCCCAGCTTACTGCTCACAAAGTGATCAGGCTGCCACAGGAAGTGAGGACACAGAGGAGGCTAATGGTTTCCCGGGGCAGAAGAGACAGAGTTGAGAATCTAGGTGGCTGCCATGAACTGAATGTTTGGGTCCCCTCAAGGATCATATGTTGAAATCCTAACCCCTAATGGGATAGTATTTGGAGGTGGGGTCTTTGGGAAGTAACTAGGTGATGAGGGTGGAACTCTCATGATGAGATTAATGTCCTTATAAAAGAGGAAGAGACAAGAGATATTTTCCCTCCACCATGTGAGGATGCAATGAGAAGACAGTCATCTATACACCAGTAAGAGGGCTCTCACCAAGAACCTGACCATGCTGGCACCCTGATCTTGGAATTTCAGCCTCCAGAACTATGAAGAGTAAATGTTTGTTGTTTAAGCCACCCAGTCTATGGTACTCAGTTATAGCTGCCCAAACTGAGTAAGACACAGGTCAAGGTTGCTGGAGTTCACAGAGCAGAGTACTGGGGAAAAGAGAGCTCTGGAAGTCGTGCAAGTCTCAGATGAGCACTGATGAGTGGATGTGTGTGAAGAAAGCACCAGGATGGGGAAGAGGGAAGACAAGAGGAAGGGTTAGATGGAACAATTCTCGGAGTTCGCTCAGGGCTGGAGATGTTTCCTGTTCTTGTCTTGCCCAACAAAACTTAAAAGCCAAATTCAAGAGAGTTAAACTGTTTACAAGTAACTTAACTACATTCTAGAAAAACAGCCTAAGAATATTTATCAGGAATTCAAAAATATCTGACACGCAGTTAAGTAAGATTCAAAATGCCTGGCATCTAGTGAAAAGTTACCAGGAATGCAATGAGCTGAGAAGATACGACCCATCATGAGAAACTTCACCCAGTTAAAACCAACTGAGAAACAACACAGATGATGGAATAAGTAGGCACAGACATTAAAAAATTATATCTATATTCCATATGTTTAAGAAGCTACAGGAAAAACAGCATATTAAGGAGAAATGTGAAAGATAGAAATGTAACTTTTAGATATGAAAATTATGTTAGATGAAAAAAGCAATAGGTGGAATTACAAAGACTAGTAAACTTGCTAGTATGATGATAAAAGCTAAGAAATCTCATAGTGATTGGGGTGTTTTTTTTTTCTTTTGAGAAGATGAATAATATTTATAATAGTCTAGCCAGACTGGTCAGGAAAAAGAAGATAAAACACAGATTTCCAATGCCAGGAATAAGAAAGGTAACATCAGTATAGATTCCATAGACACTAAAGGGATTTCATAGATATTATGAACAACTTTATTCCAATAAATTAGGTAACTTACATAAAATGGACAAATTCACTGAAAGACATTAACGAACCAAAGCTCATTTGAAAAGAAATAGGAGAGCTGATAACCACAGACCTATTTTAAACATTGATTGTGGCATTAAAACCTTTTCACAAAGAAAACTCCAGACCTAGATGGATTCACTTGTGAAGTCTACCAATGCTTTAAGGAAGGAATAATTCCAAGTCTGCATTAACTCTTCTAGAAAATACAAGAGGAGGGAATAGTTGGCACCTCAAGGTAAGGCGAGCATCAACCTGATATGAAAGCCAAACACAAATATTACAAGAAAACTATAGACCCATATCCCTCATGAGCACAGATGCAAAAATTTTTCACAAAACTTTTTTTTCAAAATTTGCTTTATTTGAGAGAGAGAGAGCACAAGGGGGAGGGAGGAGCAGAGGGAGAGGGAGAGGCAGACTCCCCACTAAGCAGGGAGCCTGACTTGGGGCTTGATCCCAGGGACTCTGGGATCATGACCTGAGCCGAAGGCAGACACTCAACCAACTGAGCCCCCCAGACAACCCTGTTCCCAAAATTTTAACAAATGCAACCCAAAAATATATTTTGAAAGGTGAATACACCATGGCCAAGTGTCAGGTGAAAAGAGAGTGTTTGGTAGAATTCCCCTGGGAAGCCATGTGGCCCTGGCCTTTGTTTTTTGGGAGGTTTTTGATTACTGCTTCAATTTCCTTACTGGTTATTGGTCTGTTCAGATGTTCCACCTCTTCCTGTTTCAGTCTTGGTAGTTTATAAGTTTCCAGGAATGCATCCATTCCTCCAGGTTCCTTCCTTAAAGCATTGGTAGACTTCACAAGTGAATCCATCTAGGTCTGGAGTTTTCTTTGTGAAAAGGTTTTAATGCCACATTCAATGTTTAAAATGCCATTTGTTGGCATATCGTTGCTCATAATATGTTCTAACAATTACCTGTATTTCTATGGTATTAGTCATGATCTCTCCCCTTTCATTCATGATTTTATTAATTTGGGTCCTTTCCTTTTCTTTTGGATAAGTCTGGCCAGTGGTTTATCGATCTTACTCTAAGAATCAACTTATAGTTTTGTTGAGCTGTTCTACTGTTCCTCTGGTTTCTATTTCATTGATGTCTGCTCTAATCTTTATTATTTCTCTTCTCCTGCTTGGTTTAGGCTTATTTTCTTTCTCCAGGTCCTTTAGGTGTAAGGTTAGCTTGTGTATTTGGGATTTTTCCAGTTTTTTGAGAGAGGCTTGGACTGCTATGTACTTCCCTCTTAGGACCATCTTTGCAGTATCCCATAGGTTTTGAACTGATGTGTTTTCATTTTCATTAGTTTGCATGAATTGTTTAAGTTCTTCTTTAATTTCCTGGTTGAACCATTCATTCTCTAGGAAGATGCTCTTTAACCTCCAAGTGTTTGAGTTCCTTCCAAATTTCTTCTTGAGGTTGAGTTACAGTTTCAAAGCATTGTGGTCTGAAAATATGCAGGGAATGATCTCAATCTTTTGGTATCAGTTGAGACCTGATTTGTGACCCAGTATATGATCTATTCTGGAGAAAGTTCCATGTGCACTTGAGAAGAATGTGTATTCTGTTGGTTTAGGATGGAATGTTTTGTATGTATCTGTGAAGTCCATCAGATCCAGTGTGTCATCTAAAGCCCTCGTTTCTTTGTTGATCTTCTGCTTAGATGATCTGTCCATTGCTGTGAGTGGGGGTGTTGAAGTCTCCTGCTATTAATGTATTATTATCAATATGTTTCTTTACTTTGGATATTAATTGGTTTATGTAATTGGCTGCTCCCGTGTTGGGGGCATAGATATTTACAATTGTTAGTTCTCGTTGGATAGACCCTTAGAGTATGATATAGTGTCCCTCTACATCTCTTACTATAGTCTTGTTTTAAATGATGCTGGGAAAATTGGACAGCCACATGCAGAAGAATGAATCTGGACCATTCTCTTACACAATACACACAGATAAACTCAAAATGGATGAAAGACCTAAATGTGAGACAGGAATCCATCAAAATCCTGGAGGAAAACACAGGCAGTAGCCTCTTCGACCTTGGCCACAGCAACTTCTTTCAATATACGTCTCTAAAGGCAAGGGAAACAAAAGCAAAAATGAACTATTGGGACTTCATCAAGATAAAAAGCTTCTGCACAGCAAAGGAAACAGTCAACAAAACCAAAAGGCAACCCATAGAATGGGAGAAGATATTTGTAAATGACAGAACAGATTAAGGGCTGGTATCCAAGATCTATAAAGAACTTTTCAAACTCAATACCTAAAAAACAAATAATTCAGTCAAGAAATGGGCAGAAGACATGAACAGACACTTCTCCAAAGAAGACATACAAATGGCTAACAGACACATGAAAAAATGCTCCATATCACTTGCCATCAGGGAAGTGCAAATCAAAACCACAATGAGATACCACCTCACATCAGTTAGAATGGCCAAAATTAACAAGACAGGGAACAACAAATGTTGGTGAGGATATGTAGAAAGGGGAACCCTCCTACACTGTTGGTGGGAATGCAAGCTGGTGCAGCCACTCTGGAAAACAGCGTGGAGGTTCCTCAAGATGTTAAAAATGGAGCTACTCTACAACCCAGCAATTGTACTACTGGGTATTTACCCCAAAAATACAGATGTAGAGAAAAAAAGGGGCACATGCATCCCAATGTTCATAGCAGCAATGTCCATAATAGCCAAACTGTGAAGGAGCCAAGATGCCCTTCAACAGATGAATGGATAAAGAAGATGTGGTTCATATATACAATGGAATATTACTCAGCCATCAGAAAGGATGAATACCTACCATTTGCATCAACATGGATGGACGAGGAGGGTGTTATGCTAAGTGAAATAAGTCAAGCAGAGAAAGACAGTTATCATATGGTTTCACTAATATGTGGAATATAAGGAATAGGGCAGAGGACCATAGGGTAAAGGAGGGAAAACTAAATGGGAAGAAATCAGAGAGGGAGACAAACCATGAGAGATTCTGGACTCCAGGAAACAAACTGAGGGTTGCAGAAGGGGGGGTAGGGGAACGGGGTAACTGGGTGATGGGCATTAAGAAGGGCACATGATCTGATGAGCACTGGGTGTTATACGCAACTAAGGAATCATTGAACAATACAACAAAAACTAATGATGTACTATATGTTGGCTAATTGAGCTTAATAAAAAAGAGAGACTAAGTGGAGAGACAGGGAAGTGTGCTGAAAGGAAGGGGCACCAGAGGGGCACAGGTCTGGGTGCCAGCTTCCCAGCTGTTGGCCTCAGAGGAATGGTGATGATCATGACCATGATGATGACCACAACTTCTCCCATCCCTCCACCACATACTATATTCCTGGTGTCAGATGCTTAAATACTTCATCTCGCTTAGGCCTCAGAACAAACATGTGAAGTTCATATTATTATCCAAATTTTACAGTTTAAAGAACTGAGGCTTCAAAAGGTGAAATAACTTGCCTGAGTTATGAGTAAGGACCAGACTGGGATTTGAACCACGATCGGGATTGAATGAGATAATGACTAAGCAGTTGGCACCACACTGCCGGGCTCAGTAGAAAAGCTCCCTTACCTGCTCAGTCATTTATGGATGTGCCGTCCCCTCTGGGGCATTAAATCTCTGCTTGCTGTATCAGAGATGCCAGATTCAAAAGGTTCATCCTCTTTTTGGGAGGAAGGAAATGACCACTCCACAAGCACAGTCCCCTCCCTCTTGCTTGAGAAATGTGACCTGGGCAGAGGCCTCCACTCTTCAGGCGGGCATCCGGGCTCCTGGCCCTGCTACAGGGTGTCCTAGCCCCCAGCTAGAACTAGCCTGACCCTTAATACTGCTCACTTACTGCTGTCAGCATGGGATCTGCCACCGACTAAGTCCCTTCTGTGGACCAGAACTTGTGCTCAGCACCTTACACGTACCTCCTTAGTCCTCATAGCATGGCTTTCTGTTCTAAATATGATGAAAATGAGGCCCAGAGAGGGAAAGTGATTTTCCCAAGGTCACAGGGCAAAGAAGGGGTAGGGACAACTTCCACCACCAATCTGTCTGGCCTTTTTTTCCCTGTGTTGCACAACAAACACTGGCTCTGTGTCTTCTGGAACTTCAGAACCTAAGCCTGGGCAGGGGAATAATGTAGAGATCAATGGTTATGAGAGAAAATATATCAAAATCTAAAACTGTACTGTGCATCATCCGCTTCCTGTGCCCTGGGAAGGGCTGCCCCATGTCAGGCAGCCACAAGGCCCATGGCCCCTAATCTAGGAGACCATATCAAGTCCAACTCAGACACATTTTGAGAGTAAAAGGGAGTGTTTAAAATAGTGACAAGAGTTAATTGATCTACAACTGGAATAAACCAGAACTGTTCCATGAAAACTAGTATATGAGATCACCCTACCCAATCCCATCCTTGCCTGTCCTGTCTCCCCACAGTTGGAGCCACGCACTGTAACTGAGACTTGTCAGCCCTAAAAATCCATGTTGTCTGGATGAATGTGCTAATGTCTCTGGGAACTTAAGCAGTACACCCGAGATAACATCCAGTTTTGCTCAGCTGCTGGCTTGTCCAACTTCATGCTCTAAATATATTACCAAGACTTCTTTGGTCTTGGCCTTGAGAACCTATCATTGAGGATGACTTGCTCTTTTCAGGACCTCTCCAAGTTCCCAGGTCTCATCCAGTTCTGCCCCTTCAGGTCCCATCCGGGGTTCTGTAGACAGACACCCTTTGACCTCTAAGTATCACTTGACCTGGATTCCTCATCACTGACTTCTAGCAAGGTAAAAGTGTTCCCCATTGGCCTCAAATCCCCCAGTGCCCAAACTGGACTTCACCTTGCCCTGCACTTCACCTTCATTACCACACCTCTCAGAATTTGAATTCCACCTCGCTGGACTACACCATCTCTCATAGTTGGTTATTACCTCCCACCCATGGGCAGTCTCCTTTCCAGTGAGACTTGTCCTGCAGCAGTTAATGAGACCAAGCCAGTCTTCTGCCTTTCTCTCCTGGAATTGCAGAAGGACCCAAGAGAGCACTTAGTTGGGGAGAGTGTCTTCCAAGTCAATCTGAGAAAGACTGTGCATCCGTGCTGGCCTTTGACCACCTGGCTCCTACATCTACAACCTGAGTGTACACACCCTATAAACCAGTATTGCACCTTGGCCATAGAGACACTGTGGGAGAATGATCTGGAATCTGGCAGATCTAGGATCAAATTCAGACTATATATTTATCTGCTAGGACGTATGAACAACACACTTAATTCTCTTAAACTCCTGACTACCAAATGGCTTACTGACCTTGTTGTGAGGACGGATTATATTATGTGTCCTGCCCAGTGTACCATCTGATCAAAGTAAGTTCCTAGTAGTAGGCAGTTACTGCTAATGCAATAGGTTTGGTAGCACTTACACCACAATGAGATCTGTGGCCTTGGATAATGGCAGTTATAAGGACACAAGTATTAGCAACATTTATGCTATCCATATCCAAGCTTTAGGCATGCAATCATGGGTAAGATGCTGAGAACGTAGAGACACATACGTGTGTCTGGGAAGGAAACAAAGCACATCTTACTTGTACAATCACTGTGTCACACAGAGACATGGCAGCTCAGCTGTAGGACTCCTCCCTCCTCTTAAATCTCGGTGGGAAGAAGTTTCAGTCCCTAGTGGAACCTAAGGAGGATGTCCAGCTCACTAGCTCCAGGGGTTAAGCCTGAAGTGTCTTGTGGCATTAAACTCCCTGGCCTAGGTTTTCATCCAGCCCAGGGGCTCTGTGCTGCATTTACCTGCATGGACAGAGAATCCTCAAGACTTTTCAGGGATCAGAAATCCACTGTCTCACCCCATTCTGATACAAAGAGGACCTCCGTGTCTGCCAGCTGGAAGCCTCTCTCCAGGTCTGCTCTGCATCCAATGACTTAAGAGAGGCACACTCTCCCTTGCAGGGCCACTGTGCTAAGGCAAAGGGGTGAATGCTTCTACACTGTAGGAGACTAAGAGAAAGCAGGTTGTTGGTACCACAGGAGGGAAGGAGGCTACTCAAGCAGAAGAACAAGGTACTGATCATTCCTAAATGGGACTGAGGGAGGGGCTTGGGAGGGGTTCCTTCCCTGGGCACCTTCAAGAATGACAAAGGAGCCCAGTCTTCTCTGCCTCACTCACTGGGGAAGGAGGTAAGGGGGGACCTGCCCTCACTGAAGAAGAGTGGAATCTCCATGGCACTTCCTAGACTTGCACAAGTACCTCTCAGGAGCACTCTACCAGCCCTATGCCCAGAATGGGTGCTGGGGCCACTGACAAGGCATCCTCTTTCCTTTTCTGCACCCAAAAAGCGGAGGCTGGGAAGGAACAGGGAAGTGATGGCAAGTGGAGAAAGGAGAGTGGTTATGAATATGGCATTTTCTTAGCCCAAGCGCTTGATCTAATTGCTTCTTCACGGGTGCTTAGAGAGAGGCAGTAGGCACAGTGATTAGAGCCTGGCACGCTTTGCAGCCAGAGACCCAGCACTGGAAGAGGTGCCCAAAGCAGTCTGCCAGTCCCTGCTAGATAGTGTGGAGAGATCTAAAAGAGACATACCCTCTGCCTACAGCCTGGCTAGGAGGAAAATACACAAAATGGACAGGGCTATACCGGTTGAGTTAGGAGGAGGAAACCCCAGGCTGAGCCTTGGAGGTCGGTGGGGTGTGAAGAAGCAGAAAGGGTTATGGAAGGCATTCCCAGCAGATAAACAGCTCAGGGGAAGGACAGTGCAGGTCCCCTTGGCTGAAACTGAGAAAGCCGGGTGGCTTGAAAGATCTGTGGCTCAGACAGGAGGGGACCCCAACTGCCCAGACTAAGATCCTTTTGGTGGCCATACTGTTAACATCATGGTTCTGAAGTCTCAGTGAGGTATTGGTGAATCATAGACTTGAAAATTGGGTAGAGGCAGATGGAAGAGCCCCTAAATTCCAGTCTAAGGAGGCATGAGAAAGGGCATGACAGATGAAACAGTACTGGTGGCTGGTGGGTGGACTGGGAAGGAGATCACTAAGAAGCTCCTGAAAAAGCCCAGTCCGGGGTGTGGACAGGTGGAAAGAAAGATGTGATCTCCTCCTCCTTTGCAGCCCTCATCATTCTGGCTTCGGGGTCAGCCACTGACACTGCTGACCAGTCCTTATCTCTTGAAAGTTTCCCCTCAATGTCTAAGACTCTGAGCTTCCCTGGCTCTCCTCTTTGCTTCACAAGCACTCCTGATCTAGGACCTCTTTCTTCTTCATCCAATTACTGGTGTTCCCTAAAGCTCTGCACAAAAATATCACACCATCTTCTTTTGCCCAAATAGCCTCAAACAATGTTTCCATCTTCCAGATCCCCACCAGCACCCTGTGGCAATCAGTCCTCACAGTCGTATTTTCAACCCTGTCTTCTGGAGCCTCAGATGCTTGAAAATGCCAGGATAGCTCCTCTTTCCTCCTGCTACCCCTCCTTCCGCTCAGCTGCCCATTATCTAAATCCCTACACTTTGGGGAGCACTGTCAATAGACCAGGTATATTTTGCACGATCTCCACTATGGAGGAGGTATTACACATGAAGAACATGGGACTCTGAGGGGCTAAGTGACTTAGGAGCAGGTAAAGGGGCTACAAGATTCAGGTGTGTTGACACTAAGTCTATGCTCTATGTATTCTCCTCTGCTCTGGTCTCACATCTCCAACTCCTAGAAGGAATCTCTTGCCGACTCAGTCCTGTTCAGCTGACTGCCTAACTCAGCCTTCCCCTTGATGCTCATGGCACTGATGTGATCACAGGTCTTCAGCCCGGTATTCCTGGGATCAAAGAATAGCAGAGCTGGCAGTTTTCTTTGGAGCGGGCAAGTCTGACAGACTCACTTAAAAATGGGGCTGTGAAGTTCACAGAGGGGTATGGAGTTACCCAAGATCACACAGCAAATCAGGGACATAGTTGGGACCAGCCCTTTGCTCTTCTGATTTCCAGACTCATCCCACTTATACTAACCACTTTACTTGTCTAGCATTTTATATTTTGCCAAATGTCTTGACATACAGAATCTCATATGCTCCTTGCCATTACTCTGTACCAGAGATGCTTCATCTCTAACAAGTGAGATGACTGAGGCCAATGGAAGTGAATGGACTTGCCCAAGGTCACACAGCTGGGGAACTGACAACCATGGGACATTCAGGAAGAACTGAATTAAAAATGTAGTCTTGGGGTAGTAACTGTAAGGATTCAACAGCAAATCCCACAGGTATCCGAGCACAGGAAACAAAGGGGGATCTGGGGGTAGCAAGTCAGGAATCAGAGTCATGCTCTCTGTGGCTTGCGGCTGTGAGGTCTCCTCTGTTGCCATGCTTGTCTGCTCTTTATCATTTCTGTAAGGCCGCCACTTTTCTTCTCTATTGCGCCAGCTCCCCTGTGACTTTGTTACCACCATGCTGGCTCCAGGTTATTGGTACGTCAGGCACCCATAGCCCACTAACACAGACATTGACAGTCGTCATTTTGAATTCTCAGCAGAGAATTGTCCTCCAGACTGGGACAGGTGTACACCTGAGGTACAATTCAGCAGTGGCCAGGGGTTGGCTGGGTCCCCTGCTACAAACATGGCTACTGAATGCCTTGCCTTCTCTGGGTGAGGGTGGTTTCCAGAGAAGGACCTGTGGGCAGTCAGGCATCCTATGTTCTATTATAGGTATGAATCCAGATCTCCTGACTTATTTCCCAGTGCCACAGCTGCCTTATCTTTTTTTCCCTTTGCATCCTACTCAACAGGTTTGATGAAATCCGTGTGAGCTACCGTGCAAGGTGCTCAGCTAATGTCAACTCTGTCCTCCCTTCCCTAAAGGCCAAACACAGAACAGGGAAGCCCTTGTCTCCTTAATCGGCAGACCACCATGCAGAGCCTTGGCAAGGAGAACCACACCTCTGTGTCTGAGTTCATCCTCCTGGGGTTCTCCAGTGAGTCACAGGTCAGAATAGCCCTGTTCTCCTTCTTCCTTCTCCTCTACCTCATCACTCTTCTGGGAAATGGACTCATCGTCACCCTGATCTACCAAGACTCACACCTCCACACACCCATGTACTTCTTTCTCAGCGTCGTCTCCTTGGTGGACATGAGTTATGTCACTACCACCGTGCCCCAGATGTTGGTTAATATGGTGTGTCCAAAGAAAACCATCTCCTGGGGGGCTTGTGCAGCCCAGATGTTTATCTTCTTGGTCCTGGGCATTGCTGAGTGTGTCCTCTATGCCATTATGGCCTATGACAGGTATGTGGCCATTTGCTTCCCCCTTCATTATCCCCTACTCATGAGCCCTCCTATTTGTATCAAGATGGTCACAGGCTGTTGGTCCATTAGCATAGCTGGGCCCTGACCTACACCATCTTCACCATGCATCTGCCTTATTGTGGCCCCCACAAGATAAACCACTTCTTCTGTGAGGTCCCTGCCGTCCTGAAATTGGCTTGTGCAGATACTTCCTTCAATGACCGTTTGGATTTCATCTTGGGTTTCATCCTGCTCTTGTCCCGTTCTCCTTCATCCTGGCCTCCTATGTCCGAATCTTTGCCTCCATCTTAAGAATCCATTCGTCCCAGGGGAGGCTCAAGTCTTTCTCCACATGTGCTTCCCACATCACTGTGGTCATCATGTTCTATGGGCCAGCCATGATCATATACATGAGGCCCGGCTCCTGGTATGACCCAGAGCGGGACAAGAAACTAGCCCTGTTCTACAACGTTGTCTCTGCCTTCCTCAACCCCATCATCTACAGCTTCTGGAACAAAGATGTTAAAAGAGCCTTCCTGAATGTACTTGGTAACAGAAGAACTGCTCAGTGACCCAGGATGCTTCAGAGTTGTCCAGAGTCATGGGCAGACTTGATGGGGCTCATCTGGTATCATACAGTAGGTTCTAACCAACCTGAGCCTTTCTGGGATTGTGAGCAACCAGGTTAGGGATAGCTGTATGGCTACCCCTAAACTGAAGGCCTCTCCATTGGCTGCCACCATCCCAGTGACTCAGTTGAGTGTTAAGAGCAATGGCTTTCTTCTACAGTGACTATGTCATGGTTCAAGGTCATTGCTTTATTTCTTTTCCTGGGTTCTCTCCTTACTTCTAGAAGTTTATGGCAGTTCAATCTGATCACAGCCAAATGTGTAACATGTACACATGCTTTTCTACAGTGTAAGGGATTTGGGGGTAAAAATGCCATAAAGAGTAGACCAAGCAGGAGCACAGTCTTTACATGCACTGACAAGTAATAATTAGTATTGCTTTTTGCACTAGGAGCTATAAATTCTAAGCTAGAACTATTTTAGAAACATCTGTATAACAATGTATCTAATAATTGATTTGGTCTGGACTCAGCTTGTGATACTAACTCTTCCCTGATTCTACTACTTAAATCTCACTTTTATTTTGGGAAATAAATACTATATATATTTCATAAAAGAAAAAAGGTATGTGTATATGTATATCTATATATCTGTATGCATTTATCTATCTCTATAGAGAGAGAAAGGGAGAGAAAGACAGAGACAGATACCCACAGAGAGAAATATTAATACAAAGACCCCATTTTTCCATACCACAAATAAAGACTTAATATTTTGCCATATTTAGTCTGAGCCTTTTTTTCTTTTTTAAAAAGGACTAAATAATTACACATGCCATTGAAGTGCCCTTTGAATATTCCGAGCTCCTAGGAATCAACCACTACCATTAAACTGAAGTCATTCCATGTGTTTTTAAACTTTTGCTTACAGACAATTGCACCCATAGAATTGTTCTTGTATGAGTTTGAAAATTTATAATGGTGGCATGATATCCGCATTATTCTGAAAAAATTGTAACTCAGCATCATGTTTCTGACATCTACCCATTTGATATACATAGGCCTAAATATTCTCTGTAGCGAGCATTTGAATATACCACACCTCATCTATCTAATTCTTTTTTTTTTTTTTTTTTTGAGAGAGAGAGAGCATATGCTGGAGGGGGAAAGAGGCCAAAGGAGAGGGAGAGAGGGAATCTTTGTTTTTTTTTGTTTTTAGAGAGGGATGGGGAGAGGGGCAGAGGAAAAGGGAGAATAATCTCAAGCAGACTCTCTGCTGAGCATGGAGTTTATTCCGGGGCTCAGTCTCACGACCTTGAGATCATGACCTGAGCCGAAATCAAGAGTCGGACTCTTAACTGGCGGAGCCATCCAGGCACCCCATAAAGTTGCTTTCTTTGCCCAAACCTTCACTTTTTTCTTTTTAAGTAGGCTTCACGCCTGGCATGGAGCCCAATGCAGGGCTTGAACTCACGACCCTGAGATCAAGACTTGAGCTGAGATCAAGAGTCAGATGCTTACCTGACTCAACCACCCAGGTGCCCCTCATTTATCTGATTCTTTATTTTCAAACATTTATTTCCAATTTTTCACTATTTAAACAATTCTGCAACAAATGTCTTCGAACATTTCTCCATACACAAGTTTTTTTCCCCTAGGATTTAGGTGTAGCAATGGACTTGGCAGATTGCAGAATCAAAGAAATTTCAAATTTACTAGATACTTCTAAATTGTTCTTCCAAGTAATTATACTGATATGCCCCTCTAGTTCTCATGAACACTTGATATTATTTCTCTATCTCAAGCATTCTAAAATTGCTATCTTATAGATGGAAGGTGGTAGCATCTTTTTTTGTTTCATTTGCAATTCCCCGGTTGCTAGTGAATTTAGCATTTTTTCATAAGATTCTTGGTAGTACTGTGTCGTGAACTAAGCTCAAAAGTCAGACACCCGTGTTCTAATCACAGCCCTATAATTTACGAACTCAGTGGTGATGGGCAATGTACGTAACTTCTCTGAGTCTCAGTCTCCTCATCTGTTAACAGGAAGAAAATAGTATAGACCTCAGGAGGTTGTTGGAAGGATTAAATGAGATAATGCATGAAAAGCATTTGTCATAGTGCAAAACAAACTAAATAGTCAATGAATATGAGATATCATTTGCCTTTTTTTGACTTGCAATTTATTATATATTCTGGATCTTCTTTGTTTATTACATGCATTGAGAATGTCTTCTCTCAGTTCATTGCTTGTTTTCTTTATTGCAAAAGTAGTACATGTTTATTCTTAAATTCTAGAACACCGATGCAAACAAAAAGAAAATGAAAATTATCCATTACCTTAGACTTGGAGATAATTACTGTTAACATTTCAGCATCTATATTTTAGGGTTTAAAAGATTTTTAAGTGTTTTTATTAATACTTTAAAAGAACTATAATACAATTATTAAACTACTATGGGTTTTCATGATTTCTTAAGTGTTTTAAGCACTCTATTTGTTGGTCAGATTCTCACTTGAGTTTATTTATTATTATTATTTTTTTTTAGTTTAGTTGACACACAATGTAGTTTCAGGTGCACAACACAGTGAGTCAACATCTCTATACATTATGTTATGTTCACCACAGGGCAGCTACTGTCTGTCATCATACAATGCCTATTACAGTATCATTGACTATATTCTCTGTTCTGTGACTTTTATTCCCGACTTATTCATTCCATAACTGGAAGCCAGTACCTCTCATTCCCTTCACCCATTTTGCCCATCCTCCCACCTCCCTACCCTCCGGCACCCATCAGTTTGTCTTCTCTATTTATAGGTCTGATTCTACTTTTTTTTTTTTTAAGATTTTTATTTATTTGGGAGAGAGAGAATGAGAGACAGAGAGCATGAGAGGGAGGAGGGTCAGAGGGAGAAGCAGACTCCCTGCTGAGCAGGGAGCCCCATGCGGGACTCGATCCCGGGACTCCGGGACCATGACCTGAGCCGAAGGCAGTCGCTTAACCAACTGAGCCACCCAGGCGCCCCTGATTCTACTTTTTTGTTTATTTGTTTGTTCTTTTGTTTTTTAGATTTCACATATGAGTGAAATCAGATGATATTTGTCTTTCTCAGTCTTATTTCACTTAGCATAATGCCAAGTGGTCCTTCCGTGTTGTCAAAAATGGCAAGATCTTATCCTTTTTTATGGCTGTGTAATGATTTTTAAATTGAATTATATAATATGTATTCTTCTGTACCTTGATTTATTCACTTAATAATAGGTTTTGACATTTATCATGTTGATTTGTTTTCACTGCTGAAGTCTTTTTTTCTTTTGATGAATAGAATAATGACTTTTAATAAATAGAATTTTTAATAAACTTATGAATATTTTCCTTTATGGTTTTTCTTAAATGAACATGTGTCAAAGATTTCACTGAGCTCATTAATTCATGAAGGAGCCAACAAGATGTTAAGATTGGTTCAAAGGAGGATTTGGCTTACAGAATTTTATATGCTCTACTGGACAAATTTCATTTGTGTTTCTATGAATAAGAATTATTTGCATTATTATAGGCAGAAATCTTTTGTCTTGTTACCAGTTTTCTAGAACTTAACAGTTACACCTGCAAAGTTATAAAATACCCAAGGCCATAGAAAGTCAATTAAAATAATGCACCCTTATAAAGTCAGATAATCCTCAGAAGGCCTGCTAGATAACATCTAACACTGTACCAAGAGGGCACCAAGAAATCCCTGTTGCCTTCCTGCGAGTCTTAGATTATTTTTTTTCTTACAACACCCACCCTTGTGATCTTAAATAATCTTCAAAAATTATTCATGATTTAAAAAAAACTGGTCTCATTATGTCTGGCCTCACCGTATCAGTGTTGTAGGAATGTTAGTCATATGGACCGTCTCTAGTTTGCTTTGCAAATCTAGAGACACGCAATATTGAGCCACTTCTAAAGCCACAGAATTAACTTCTGCCTGGAAGTTTCCATATGGAATCTCAAATTGGACTTTCTAAATGCTTCATTATTCATTATGCTGAAGTTGGAAAACCAATCCCAAGACAGTCTGTCTTTCATATTTTACCCATAGTGTCTATAAATTTCAGTGAATTCCCCTCCTATCAAGGCTCCAACATTTATTTAAGTTTCCTCCTGGCCAGTGGGTGATATTTCTTACCATCTATAAGGTTGGGACCTTATAAGCCAGATCCCAGGTCAGTTTTTCTGAGAGAGCTTTATAGAGATTGAATTCACAAGTAAAGTCAACTCAACCCTTGCTACTAAATAGTATCATCTCAGCATGCCCGATTAAAAGGTAATAACTCTTAAATATAATCTTTGTTAAACAATCAATTTGACCAAGTATATCCTGATTAAATAGAAGACATAATTATTGAATGTAGGCTAATAAGTAAAGAGACTAATTTAATTGTCTGAATTCTGGTGAGTTAGTAAAAATCAGGTATCAGTTAAAAATGTTTCACTGCAGTTCAAAAAACCTACATCTACTAAATTGAGTGTTAGAGACAGCTCGAGGGGAAAGAGAAAGGGTTTTCTCATATATCCAAAAAACCCAGAACATTAAAAGCGATAGCAACAATGATCCAAACAAACACCTCATTGGCTTAGTCAGCTCTATGGGAGTCCTCTTGCTCTGCTGAATCTTGGGCCAGCAGCTACCATCACGGAGTCTCATGACTGTTCCTCATTGGCTGTTGCTCCGATGGCCTCAGCTCCCTGTTGTCTGTCGGCCAGCGACCACCCTCTGCTCCTTGCCACATGGACTTCTCCATAGGGCAGCTCACGACAAGCCAACTTACTTCATCAGAGCAAGAAATTGAGAAGAGTCCGTGAGAGAGAATTCAAGCAACATAGAAGTCAGTCTTCTTCCAAATCTCAGAAGTAATATCTCATTGCTTTTGCCCTGTTTTGTTCATTCAAAGGAAAATGCCAAGTCCCACCCACCCTCAAGTGCTGGGGATTGCACAGACGTGTGATTACCAGGAGGTAGGAATCACTGGGGGCTCTCTTAGAGAGCTGCCTACCTGGAAGGCACATGTATGGAGATCAGACAGGAAAGAACAGTTGGTCGTCTTGCATAACTTTTTCCACAGATGAGAACCTTTGAAGGTTCTTGAGCCCGGGAGGAACCAAGTCAGAGCTGAAGAAAAATGACTTTAGCAGCTGTTTGTACTGCCTACGGAGCCTGGGTGATATTGTGATTTTTAATAAGGGATATATATTTAGTCTTCTGGTTCCTGGCACAGAGCTCCTAAGAACCTTGGAATTTCCTAAGTAATGAGAGCCATAAAGGCTCTTTTGTTGTCCTCTGTTGTGTCAATGAGGTGACTTTTGGATCGCCAGTGGAGCCAACCGTGGATTAGAGAATAAAGCTTCCATAAAACCCTAAAAGGATGGATTCAGAGAGCCTCTGAGTTGGTGACCACCTGGATGTGCTGGGACACCCCATGCCCCCTCCCACATACCTCGCCCTGTGGGTCTCTGCCATCTGGCTACGCCTGAGTTACATCCTTTTACAACAAACCGGTCTTCTAGTAAGTAAATATTTCTCTGAGTTCCATAAGCCATTTAGCAAATTAACTGAACCCAAGGAATGGTCAGATGCACAGATGACAGCTTGGACACCCGGTTGGCATGTGAAGTGGGAGAGTGGGGGACAGTCTTGTAGGACTGAGCCCTTTACCTGTGGGATCCGACCCTATCTCCAGGCGGATTGTGTTAGAATTCAGATGAATTGTAGGACACCGACTGGTATGGGAGATCTGCTTGGTGGTATGGGAGGCAAGCCTACATTGGGATTTGGTGTTGGCATCGTCACCCGGCCACATGAGGAAGGAAGTGGGTCACACACCTACAGTCCTGAGTGCTTGGGGTGGGCAGCCAGCGAGAGGGTGTTCCAGGCGGGGCCAAGGAAATGCCAGAAAAGAAACTGCCCTCAAGAAGTGTGAGGAGATCTCAGGGTGGGAGCTTCCCTGTGGGGCAGGCAAAGGCCTCCAGCCCCGAGGGTGGCAGAGGAAGCTGAAGTCAGCTTACCTGGCCATGGACACCACCAAATCCTGAGCTCCCCTCAACAAGAGCAAGAGGCCTCTGAGGCCTGGTCAGTGCTGCAGGGGATTCCCAGTGGGAGTCCGACTCAGGAGAGCAGTAAACAGGAGAGAGCCCCTGTCACTGGGGAGGAAGGACGCAGCCCTCAATGTGGCAACAGTTGGAGAGGGAGGGGACTTCACTGGGGAGTACAGGGTACAGTGTGGCTCCAGGGCTCCCTCTGGCATCCATGAGGCAGGCTAGTATGAACCAAGTGGCCCAGCCTGAGGAGGCCTCCTGTCCCAGAAACCAGGTTCTGGGGCTCAGCCCACAGTGGCTTCTCCCTCATGGAGCTCCCAACTAAATCATACGTATGTAACGAAGCCAAACCCCAGTCTGGCTCCTGGGGGCCATATTGGGCCAAGTTCCAAATGCTATGCCGGCCCCCTGGGCCATTTGTGAGCAACTGCCTTCTCATGTCCAGAAAGGATGGAGCCTGGCCTTTCTTTTGCCCTCCAGGCAGAACTGATCTCCTGCCCACCCTTTGGCCGGAAACACCAAAAGAGGGGACTCCAAGGTCTTTGCTGCTACCTCAAAACTGCAGGGTATAAGTTCTTCCTGTTACCTGTCTTTAGTCCTTTTGGCTACAGTTCTGACCCTTTCTCTCTTGCTCTTCTCTCCACCAAGAGGAAAGCTTCTTGCAAGTGATCTGCAATGCCAGAATATACACTCAAAGGGCTGAGACCTGAGAGCCACTGGGCAGTTTAAGACCTCCATGGGTATGGTCCTGTATAAGACACAGGGAAGTGTACCCGTGTCCCACATTAGGCATAATTAATATATCACTATATGACCATGAAAAAGTTGAATGGATTCACGCTGACTAACTGATAAAATGTTATTTTAAAAGTCATTTAAATATTAATATTTACTAATTTTTATTTTGTGAGATCCCTATTTTCCAGCTAGTATTCTTTTCTTTAGGGTCTCCTACGTGTCTGTAGATTAGGAAAGCCCAGGGACCCTAGACACTTTGCCTGCAGTACCTCATGCGTGAAACAGCCCTGGGGACACCACTTGGCAGGGGAGAGGACAATTTCTTGGCCTTCATCCTAGACCTCCCATTGTGCCTCATTTTTTTTTCCCCTGGGGAAGGAGGAAGGCCTGCCCTCAGCGCCCTGTCTGAGCCCCGCACACCCCCTCCCCAGCACCGGCAATGCCATCCCCAGCTGAGCTTCATCTCCCCACACTGGACGTAGGCCTCCAGGAGGGCACGGCCTGAGGTCCTTGGGGAGTGAGGCTCCTCAGCAGGAGGCTGGGCCAGGGGCTACAGGGACTGTCCTGACTAGGGCCCTGGGGCCACATGCTACTCGGGAGTGGCCCCCAGAGCCTGAGGGAGCCCTGCCCACAACCCCCTTCCCTGCAGTGTTATTAGCTCAGGACAGCAACAGCCCCGACCATGCTGGGGACAAGCGAGCCTTGCAGGGAGGTCGAGGCGGAGCCCAGTGTGGGCCGCAGTCCTGCTCACCGGCCGCGCATCTCTCTCCTCTTGTCCATGTGAGTGGGCGCACAGCTGCCTGTCTCTGCCTTTCTCTTTCTTGCTTTCCCTCCCTGTCCATCGGTCTCTTCTGGCTCTGTTTCAGCTACTGCCCTGCTTCTCTGCCTCCAAGTTTCTGTGTCTCTCCTCCCCCTGCTGCCGGCAGCTCTGGCTCTTCTGTTCTGACTGGGTCTGTGGCTCGCTTGGCCTCGTGCCCTCTTGACTCCTCCGGGGATTGCTCGCTGGGCCTCTGCAGGAGCCTGTGGTGAGGCTCCTCTCTCCACGCCCCTGCCCTATGGCCTCCATTCCTTTCCTTGCCTGCCTGGCCTCCGCTGGCTCTGGCGGGTGCAGAGGCCCGGGGCAGCCCTCCTGTGGCTACCCCCGCCCACCCCTCCACCCCCCCTTCCCAGCACCGCAGACAGACCTGGGCCTGTCTTCTCCTCCGGCTCCCACCTCTTTCCCCTTCCGTGTCTTGCCTTGTTCTGTCCCTCTGACCCTCTCCCACTGGGTCTCCACGTTCCACGGCTCTTTCCTTTAGTCCTTTCTCCTCTTCAGGCACAACGGGAAGAATGACCCTTCCGCCTTCTTCCTTCTTCGGCTCCAAGGATGCTTTTCCATCTCCAGCTTGTGCCCCTCGCATTCTGGATCTCTGTGCCTCTTGGCCTCCTTGTCACTTTTATTGGACTCTCTTTTTCCCGTCCAGGGCCTGTGTCCCTTTTTCCATCATTTTCTCAGCTTTTGTTGCTCTCTGAGTCAAGTTTCTCTGGGTCATTCTTAGCCCCTGCAGGTCAGTGTTGATATTGGGGGAGGGTGTGTGTGTGTGTGATGGGGAAAGGGCTGGAGAAAGGAAAAGGGAGGAGAGATCATATATATCTTCAGAACTTACATTTCAGAATTAAATATTACTGTAATCAACCACCACTTTTGCTGATAAGAAACAATTACCGGCCCTGAGTCATGGCAGTAAATCTAACAGTGAAAATTCAAAACTCTTGAGTCTTTCATCTCCTGACTGTGCTACAGGAAAGCAGATATGAGAGGAGGAGATCAATATAAGGGTCCATGTGAAAAAGCAAGCAACTTTCCTCTGATTTCTGTTACATCCTAACAAGTGAGCAAGGCTGGCACCCCCAGCCTCAAGCCGCGGACAACCTGGGGACTAGAAGCTCACCCTCTACCAGGGCCTTGCAATCACACCACCCATTTCTCTCTTCTCACCAGCAACAGGTCATCATCAAACCTGGCTGTGGGAGGGTCAGAACCAGAGGTTCAGAGAAGCCAAGCAACTGACCCCGAAACACACAGCAAACCAGCCAAGGAAAGTGAGAGAAGAAACCAGTCCCCAGGCTGTATTCTGGACAAAGACACAAATTCATCAAAGGCCAAGGAGTCCTTGGGGCCTGTCACCCACATCTTCCCTCTTTCCTCTGTCCTCAGTCGGCAGGCACAAGCTGGAGGTAAGACCGGGCAGCCTCTCATCGCCGTGGCCCTTGCCTAAGGACCTCCTTGTCTCAGGAGCTGCGAGAAAATGTAGTTTGCAACATCAGGTTCTCTCTGTCCCTAAGTCCCATTCCTGGCTCATGGCTCATCTCTGAGAGCAGCACTGGGCAGGGCCAGAGCCCAGACTAGGGATCAAGCCATGCAGGTGCTCATCATACTTGAGACACTCTGGCTGGGTGACCCTAAGGGGCATCCCCCTCTGAGCTTTGGTAAAATGAGAGGATTGTACTAGTCGTTCTCAAATTGAGCTTCAAGTCTGTAACTAGTAAGAGGAGCCACCGGGAGCCACGTGTGTCTGGGTGAGGAGGGTGTGAATGGAGTGGGTTCTGAGCTCCTGCAGAAGTGTGTCTTTGACAAAACTGGAAAATGCGTAATTCTACGGCCTGCTCCCCAAGAGCCCAATGGTCCAACATCCATTTTCAATTCTGTTCTCAGGAGCAGCCCATCTAGAGGACGGTGTCCCCTCAGTCACACATGCCTCCCCCCCTGGCTCAGCCTTGAGTGTCCTCCGTGGAGACATGTAAGCACAGTGCAGCCTAGGCACCTACAAGGTGTGGGACTATGGGACCCTGGCACCCACTCTAGGTCGCCAGCCCCACCCCCTGTCTCCTCCAAGTCGCCTCTGGTCACCTCCAAATCTAGGTATAAGTAGAAAAGCATTGCGTATCTGTCCTGGAGGAGTTGTCACAGATTACGTGCCACCCTCCTTTAACAGGCGAGATCACGAGGGCCAGGAGGCTGGATGACTTCCCAAAGCCGCGCAGCAGACTAGTGGTCCAGTGAGCAGGAGAACTGGGCTCTTACAGGATGCAGAGGGGCAATGACCAGGGAAGTTGGCTGGGCCCTAATGTGAAGGCCTGTGTGCACGTTAAGAATTCTGGTCTCTTTTATTATTAATAATGAGCAATGGCCTTTCGGCCCTAGCTGGATGGCAGGCAGTGGATGGGGGAACAGGGCGGGATGTAGGCTGCGAGGAGTGGGCAGACTCATTCCGGTCTTGTGCCCATCTGCTGAAGACCTGCAGCTGGGGGCTGGCCTCTCAGGAGGGAGCCCATAGGTACCTGGGGGAAGTGAGTGGCCAGAGCTCAGAGCACCCTCCCCAGGGCCAGTCGGCTTCCTCCTCTCATCAGCTGGAGCTTTCTCTGGACTCTCATGGTGGTTTAGGAAGCAGAGATGTGTCTGTGTTTTATGCCCCACCCGCCTCCTGTGCTGGCTCAGGCAGAGACACCAACAGTCCCTCAGGTGTTTTTGACATTTATCTGCCACCTACTTTGTTCGCTGGCATGAACTCAGGACTATCTTCATCCAACCTCCGGCCACCTCGCAGAGTTCCTACGGTACAGACGAGGTTGCTAAGGTTCAGAGAGGTGGAGTAATTTGCATGGGTTACACAAGAACAGCAAGCGACTCCCGGAGCCCACGTGTGCTCATTGAGGTTTTAACTTGTGATCTTTAACTGTCAGGACAGTTAAACTTTTCTGTGGGTTCACTGGTCACTTGAATCTCTTGTGAGTTAACTATTCACATCTGATTCTCAGTTGTTAGAGTTTTTCTTTGTATTTTAGAAGATATATTCCAAAGACATGAGTCCCTTGTCTTCCACATATATCACAGTTTTTTTTTAACTTAGAGAAAATTATATTGCCAAAATTTTCATCTTTTTCCTTTGCTGTTTTGTTTTTATGTTTATATAAAAGGAAAAAATTGGCTTTTAGGCAGGGAGAATATGAGCAGCTTGGGCAAAATATGGACACAGAGAAATTGAAAGAAAGGTAGACAACTTTCTCAGCACAATTAAGTAGATCAGTAGTTCTCAAAGTGTGGTCCCACCAGCAGGCAGCATGTGCATTACCTGGGAACTTGTTACAAATGCAAATTCTCAGGCTCCACTCCAGACCTCCTGAACCCGGAAACCCTGGGTGTGAAGCACAGCAGCTGTGACAAGCCTTCTAGGTGGTTCTGATGCATGAAGCAAGGAGATAGGGAGGTGGATTCTGTGGCTGGCTGCTGAGGTGACCAGAGGAAGGAGTCCTAGACCAGGGAGACAAGGGGAGATGGGACAAGGTTCCAGGAAGGAGTCCAGACCCCAGTAACAACCATCTCGGGACTAGGGAGAAAAAAACTGCTGCAGGGATGGTTTAGGGACTTTATGGAATTGAATATTCTATTTCAAATTGTGCTTCATTGTAAGACATCTATGTCTTACCACACCTTCAGGACGAGGCTTACGATGGCTTCGTGTGGGGGAAGTTTGGGGTGTAAAGGAGAAAGAAAATGGGGATGAGCCATGGAAGACATCAGTACCCACCCAAGGAAGGCAGTGGGGGCCAAGAGTTCAGTGAGAGCAGAAATTTTGAGAACAAAGTAACCAGGGATACACAAGGAACCCCCCAAACTACTACACATCTAAGAAGAAGGGGAAAAAAATCAGACTTCTCCCAGCAGATGGGATGAGGAGCTATGTTGCCTTGTATACATATTAAGGGTCATTACCATGAGGCTGAAGGACTCCGAACATTCAGGTTATGCTTCAAAGGTCTTTGTCTCATCATAATAAACATTCACCCATATATTTTCCCCTAGGTCGCTTTGTAGTTTTTATTTTTTGCATTTAACTGTTTAACATAGTTAGAATGTATCTCGGTAGGTAGGCGGCATAAAAGACCTTTTTCTACCCAGATCATTAACTAATTGAGCAACATTTGTTAAATAGCTTCCTGCTCTCTGATTTATAACAGCCTCTTCATCATGGGCTAGGGTCTGTTTCCAAGCTCTCTGTTCTGTCCCATCAACCTTTGTGTCTATCTCCGAGCTCACACACATTTTTATGGTATTAATAGTACATTATAGTATATAGTATTATGCTTGCTCCTTTGGAAGAATGTCTTCCACTTAGAGTCACAGATAAAATGCAGGATGCCCAGTTAAACTTGAATTTCAGATTTATTTTTACTTGCTAAATCTGACAACTCTACTTCCATTTCATTGTTCTTTTTTTCCCCTTCAGTATTTCCTTAACTATTCCCATCCATTTATTCTTTCATGGGTGTTTGAATCACATTATCAAGTTCTTACAAAATCATTCGATTGAGTTTTAATTAGATTGCATTAAATATATGTTTAGAGACGTTTTGGGTTTTTTGTTTGTTTTGTTTTTTTGTGGGTTTTTTTGGTGTGGTTGGTTAGTTTGTTGTTTTTGTTTTGCCAATTTTAGTTTTTCTTTCCAGAAACATGGATATTGTGTATCCCTGAACTTAATCGAAGCTACCTTTATGTCTTTCGAGAAAGTTCTTCAGAATCTTCTGTTTGTTTTGTTTTCATTTGTATTGCTCTCATGAACGTTTCTTGTGGGGCTCATTCCTAGGTATTTGTGTATTTTTGTTTATTTGCTGCTTTTATAAATCTTTTTTTCCAATATATTTCTAGCTTTTTGTCTAGTATAGAACATTTCTTTTTTTTTAATTTTTTAAAAATTTTATTAGTATAGAACATTTCTACTTTTTAGGTACTTTCAGTTTTTTAATGATTAAAAATATATATTCGTTGTAGATAAAAAGCAAATAGTCCTGAAATGTTAAAAGAAAAAGGAAATGTGTCTCATTCATTCCTAGGGTCTCACTCACCACTATCACAAATCTCAGCCCTCAGTGATAATAAATGCTGACAAGTCTGAGTATACTTGCAGGTATTTTCTATGCATCTAAAATGTGATGTAAAATACATTTTTAAAAATTTATGTGCATACACATTTCTGTACACATGGGATCTTACTATGCATATTGTTCTTTGAATCTCCCCTCCCCTTTTTTTTTTAAATTTAATTTGGTTGCCTGGGGCTAAGCGGGAGCAGGGACATCTCAAGGAGCCAGGCTTGGGGAGAATTGCCGGGCAGCAGGGCCAGGTCAATACCTGGGAAATGCACCACCAACGGTGTCAGGGCCCAGCTGCTAGTGTTGCAGGCGCTCCCGGGTCCCCAGAATTTTCATATTAAGCCAACTTAACCAAACTCTTTCATTGGTTCTAGAACTGTATCAGTTGATTCTCTTGAATTTCCAGATAAGACAAATATGACATTTGCAAATCATTATAAGTTTTTGATCTTTATCATTTTATTTCCTTGCCTTAAACTATTTCTTTGGCTACAGCTTTCTGAATAATGTTATATACCAGCAGTAAAAGTAGCACTCACTTTGAGTGTACACCATTAGAACAGGGATCATAAATTCAAATGCCTGGGGTGGAGGGCAAGCATGGGCAGTTTAACTGAGTAAAATTAGGGACCACAAGGAATATCGTGAACTGGGGAGTTCACACTCCATCCAAAGAGGAATCATACGCTCACCTCCTGCTGGCTGGAAGAATATGGCCCATTATTGCTAACTCTAGTTTGTGATGCTGAAAATCTAGTTTTTTTTATGTGTAAGCTCCACTTTTTAAAATATTGGCAATTAATTCAACTTTTAAAAACTATACAAAATATATCTGTGGGTTATATTTGGCCGGCAGGTGGCTATTAAGAAATCTCTATGCTATAGTTTTAGCATTAAGCATGATGCTGGCTCTTTGTAAGAGATACTCTATAATATCAAAAGAGTTTTTGGAGATATGATATTAAATGTCTCTGTGAGAGTTCACAAACCAGAAAGTTGAGAGCAATCTACAAAGCCATGGGAACAAAGGGTGTACAAGTCAGCAATGGATAAGGAGGTAGGCTGGGGTACCCACCTGGGCAGAGTGCATGCGCTTAGGAAACTCTTCTTGACAAACTGTAACTGCTCCCCACAAATTTCCCTTTCACAAAACTCTGGGTTTTGTGGATTTACTTCTGCACAGTTTCCTATAGTCACTAGAATTTTTAATATGCTCAGAACAAAATATAAATTTTTCTGAATCATAAAACCAGAAAGGCAATGAATACTGAAAGGTGGACCAGCCACAGGGAAAAATTTTGAATCTCAGTATGTTCATGGTCTCCAACAAAGCAAATCCGAACTTATTGGCACCATATGGACAGTGTGAAGGAAGGAGTCTTTGAGGAGTTTCTCATTAAGAAGGTATGATAAATGAAGATTAATTATACAATATACACATCTTTAAGATTATATCCTCGGGGCACCTGGGTGGCTCAGTCGTTAAGCGTCTGCCTTCACCTTGGGTCATGATCCCGGGGTCCTGGGATGGAGCCCCGCGTCGGGCTCCCTGCTCTGCGGGGAGCCTGCTTCTCCCTCTCCCACTCCCCCTGCTTGTGTTCCATCTCTCTATGTCAGATAAATAAAGTCTTAAAAAAAAAAAAGATTATATCCTCTTTGCGTGATGTGCTGGGGTTATTCTTTTTATTTTGCTAACTCTAAAAATTGTTTATGGGACTATACTCACTTTACCCATGATCTTTCCTTGACTATAAAATATCCCTCACATTTTGGAAGACAACATTATAGTAAGCATTTGGTAAAAATCTGTTGAATGAATGACATAATTAATGAACACCAATGAAAAAGCTCATTCACCAGAAAAAGCTAAATCTTAAATAGTAACTCTAATTTTTATTTTGCATGGCATTGACTTTAACCCCCCACTCTTACCTTAGTCCTAATCCTAACAGTGATTTAAAATAAAAGATAAACCTTAACCCAAATAATGAGTTTAATAGTCCTCCCCTGATCCTAATCTGAAACCAAGAATTTGCAATCTCCATAATTCCAAGGGAAAACAGAAAATGGGGTGAATAACAGAACAGTAAATCTGTGTCAGGAAAAGGAAAAACATACCTAGAGGCCAGAGAGGAGCACAGCGTATGGCGCCCCCCTGATTTGGCATTCACCGTTTTCATCACCATGACCCTCAACTAAATCCTGAACCCAATCGCAATACCACCCAAGCTACTATGGGGACATATCTCACAGTGCCTCCATCTCCAATCCAAGCTTCCTCTTAAGAACCAAACATGGCCATCAGAAAGGATGAATACCCAACTTTTACATTAACATGGATGGGACTGGAGGAGATTACCCTAAGTGAAATAAGTCAAGCAGAGAAAGTCAATTATCATATGATTTCACTTATTTGTGGAACATAAAGAATAGCATGGAGGACATTAAGAGAAGGAAGGGAAAAATGAAGGGGGGGAAATCGGAGGGGGAGACGAACCATGAGAGACTATGGACTCTGAGAAACAAACTGAGGGTTTTTGAGGCAAGGGGGTTGAGGGGATGGGTTAGCCGGGTGATGGGTATTAAGGAGGGTACATACGGCGTGGAGCACTGGGTGTTATACGAAAACAATGAATCGTGGATCACTACGTCAAAAACAAATGATGTATTGTATGGTGACTAACATAACATTAAAAAAAAAAAAAAGAACCAAACATGAAACGAGTGTGCAAATTCCTTACACACCCCTGAGCGTAGACACCCAATCAATTACATATCCTCAAAACTCTTCAAACAGGCAGATCATAATGAAGGAACTCAAGCAGTCCACTGTGACAGAATTCATTCTATTGGGCTTTGCCCCTAACCCCAGGACCAACCCTCTGCTCTTCACCTTCTTTCTCATCTTTTACCTGCTCATCCTTGTGAGCAACAGCCTCCTTATCACTCTTACCCACCAGGACTCCCGCCTGCACACACCCATGTACTTTCTCATCAGTGTCCTCTCCATGCTGGACATGTGCTACATGACCACCACTGTGCCCCAGATGCTCATGCATATCCTCAGCAAGAAGAGGGCCATCTCTTTTGCTAGGTGTGTGGCCCAGATGTACATCTTCCTCTTCTTTGGGGTCACTGAGTCCTGGCTCTTCTCCATCATGTCTGTGGACAGGTACATGGCCATCTGACACCCTCTCTGGTACAAGGTCATCATGAGCCGCTGGATGTGCCTCCTCATGGTGGGCATCTGTGTAGCGTACGGAGTGGTGGGTGGCCCATGCTACACCTTCTTTGCTGTGCGCCTGCCCTCCTGTGGCCCTAATGAAATTGACCACTACTTCTGTGAGGTCCCTGCCGTCCTGAAGCCGGCCTGTGCAGACACATCCCTCAATGACTTGGTAGACTTCATCACGGGCTTCAATGTCATCATGGTCCCCCTGGCCCTGGTTATCATCGTTTATGCCAACATCTTTGCCACCATCATGAAGATCCGCTCAGCCCAGTGATGGATCAAGGCCTTCTCCACCTGTGCCTCCCACATCACTGTGGTCACCATGTTCGCCATTCCGTGCATCTTCATGTACATGAACCCTGGCTCTGACTCCTTGCCGAGCAATGGCAAGAAAATGACCCTTTTTTATAACATTGCCACAGCCTTCCTCAAGCCTGTCATCTACAGTCTGAGGAACAAGGACGTGAAAAAAGCTTTCCTCAAACTGTTGGGATGGAGCAGGACCCCAGAGTGAGGCTTTAAAGCGGAGGACCAGGGGAGCCCAACAACGCAGGACTCACACCCACAACCCCGCCAAAGACTCTTCCACGAGACCTGGGAGGCTGCTCTCCATAAAGTCACGCCATCACCCTGGCCCAGTGGGAGGGAACTGGGCACTCAGACAACAGCAGTATCTCTAGTGATGTGGTTTGGGACAGAGGGGATTGTGAAGGTAGAGTACACTGGTCAAGAGCAGGGACCTCAGTGCCAGACAGAGCAGGATGAGAGACTTGATTTGAACAATTAATAGGTATGTGACATTTTGCAAGTCATTTAACTTACTCTAAGGTTTATATCTCTTCCTCACAGGGAAGTTGTGACGATCAAATGAGATATTATATGAAACGTGTTTAGTACAAGTGGCAATAGCTTTCAACAGATACTAGTTTTAATCTTTAAAATTTATTTCTCAGGATGAATTGTCAGCCTTGAATTAGCCATGATCCTCTTCTGGGCTATGGAAGTGACTGGAACCCTAGAGAGTAAAGAAAAAAAAAAAAAGGGAGTGGAAGTAGGGATAAAATCTCAAAAACCGAGAAGTGGAGAGTCTTAGGGGGAGAGACTCTAGAATGAGGAAGTGAACCCTTCTTTCCCCATCCACAAATTGTGTACCCAAAATTATCTTACAGTACCACTTTGTAGCTATTTGCTTCTGTGCTTTTGTATCTTCATACTTTTTGAATTTCCTTTTCCCTTTGCTGCTAATAAAGTCCATTTTGGAAACCTACAAACTGCCTTGGGTGATGTCAAGGAAGAGAGACTCTGTCCACCTGAGGATGAACAAAATTAGGGGAACGTCAGCATAATGGTTCCCCCAGATGGATGCAAAATTTAGGCAGTCCAGAGAGAGATTAAAATCTCCATGGGTAGTTTTTGCTCTGCTCCCTTTTGCTTGGAGAGACCGTCCCTGAAACTGCTTACTCCTCATAGAATCTTTACAACCGTAGACTGCTTTTTCCCAAGTTTCACCCATCTTCAGGGTCATGTTCCTGGGATCACCCATATTTACAGGCTTTGCCTATTTGCTGCTGCAGGAATTCCAGCATCCAACAAAGCAATCGCCACAGGGTTCTAGGGACATGTTCCACAGACTAACAGCCAACACCTTTGGGTTGTTCTTTCCCAGCTGCTTGCTGATATACAATAGCTATGAAACTCCTTGCAAAAAAAAAAAAAAATCAACTGTGTTGGCCAGAAAAATTCAACATGGATGTCTTTGCCCCCCACAGGAAACCAGGGTCTGTGCCAAGGGAGTGGGTTTCAATGTCCTCAAAGATATTGCCTTATGCCTCCACGCAGGAGCCAGAGTGTTGCATCAACAATGAAGCAAAATTAAAAGGCAGATAACAAAAGAGGGCATTTCAATGCAATATGCTTACAGACATGTGGATAATAACATAGAAAGAGCTCTTACAAACTGGTAAGAAAAATACAAACACCCCAGAAAACTGGCAACAGATCTGAACAGTTCATAAAAAAAGACGTTCAAATCATCAATAAACATATGGGAAAATCCTACCACAGTGGACACTAAAGAAATGCAAATGAAAATATCAATGAGATCACTTTTTCGCCTTTGAAACTGGCAAAGAGGTTTGTTTTTTTTTTTTAAGATTTTATTTATTTATTTGACAGAGAGAGAGAGATAGCGAGAGAGGGAACACAAGCGGGGGAGTGGGAGAGGGAGAAGCAGGCTTCCTGCTGAGCAGGGAGCCCGATGCGGGGCTCAATCCCAGGACCCTGGGATCATGACCTGAGCCGAAGGCAGACGCTTAATGACTGAGCCACCCAGGCGCCCCAAGAGTTTTTAAACAATAGAGTCAGAGGTGGCTAGAACACAATGAAACATGTCCTTTCATACATTGCTCGTGGGAGTAGGAATCCATCTTTTTGCAAGGTGATTTGGCTTTATGTATCAAGAACCCTAAATATGTTCATAACTTCCTACCCAATACTTCTACTTTCAGGACATTTTAAGAAATAGACATCAAAAGGGCAGGAAAAGTAACACAAACATTTATTCTGTTCCTAAATAGGAAAAAGTTGGAATCAACTGAAAACATTCTGTAATTGTGCACGAGTGATTAAAACATATTATGGTATGGCCACATAATGGTGTACTAAGTAGCCATTGAAAGTGTATTTTATAAGAATATTTAATGATGTGGGGCGCCTGGGTGGCTCAGATGGTTAAGCGTCTGCCTTCGGCTCAGGTCATGATCTCAGGGTCCTGGGATCGAGTCCCGCATCGGGCTCTCTGCTCCTTGGGAGCCTGCTTCTCCCTCTGCCTCTCTCTCTCTCTCTCTCTGTCTCTCATGAATAAATAAATAAAATCTTTTAAAAAAAAAGAATATTTAATGATGTGAATGCTCACAGCATGATACTGCATGCATAAAGGCAAGAAACAGCTGGTGAACAGCATGTTGTGATTACAACGTTAACGGTCGTAAATACCTTTTTGCCCTTGAAGTCAGACATTAAAGCTTAGAGTAGGAGAGAGGGCCACTGAGTCATACTTCTTACACACACACACACACATACACACACACACACTCCCCACCTTTTCAAATTAACGAATTAATAAACTAACCAGGGCAGCTTACTTGTCTGTTTTCAATTCGTCCTCTTGCTCCCCTCTCGCTCCAATTTAATCTCACCCCCAAGCACGATATATCCAGACATCTGGCAAGTAGTGGCTTTCAAGGACCCCATCCACACAGCAGGGATGGAATCGTGGACGCCCAGGACATCCCAGTGAACACGGACACACAGTGTGCCTTGATAGAGTCTCTAGCATTGTTACAGACAACTCGTTTTTTTCCACACAGGGCAAACCTCTTCCATTTCTGGAACAAGCTTCCCCACGGACCCACCTCAGCGAGTTCCATGGAGAGTATCCCACATCTCTCTGTCCAGAGGTCTGACTGTGTCTGCAGTTGTGACATGCAAACTAACCCCTCCCCCAAAGAGTGTCTGGTGATTTCCTATTTCCATTTCCTACTTCTGCTTCGGTCAATATTGGCAATTTACATTTTCCTTGGAACTTGCCCATTTTATCTAGGTTTTCAAGTTTACTGGCATGAAGTTGGTTTTTTTTTTTAAGTTTGCTGTATATGTAGCTCTGTATCCCCTTTTAATTCTTTAAATGTATCTTTCTTCTTCATTTATTCTTTGAACAATTTTGCCAGAGGAGCATCTGTTTTGTATTTTCAAAGACACAGATTTTGACTTTGTTAACCTTCTACAAATCGATTTCCGCTTTTGTCTTTATGATTTCCCTCTTGCTTTCTTTCTGTTTACTCTAGCCTATCCTCTTGAGTGGAATGACTAGCTCAGTATTTTCAGTCTTTCTCGTTTTTTTAAAGATTTTATTTATTTATTTGGGAGAGAGAGAGATGGAGAGAGAGCATGAGAGGGGGGAGGGTCAGAGGGAGTAGCAGACTCCCCGCTGAGCAGGGACCCCCCCCCCAACAAAGGGGGACTCCATCCTGGGACTCCGGGATCATAACCTGAGCCAAAGGCAGATGCTTAACCGACTGAGTCACCCAGGTGCCCTCTCATTTTGTAATAAATATGTGTAGAGCTGTAAATGTCCACCTAAAGACCTCTTCACCACTTCCTACAGTTTTGTTGTAGGTTGGCACTCAGTCCTAATCTTGGTCTGTTCTGCTACAGTGCTCATTATCATCACTAGAATTAGCTCAGGTCAACCAACAGATAGGGGAATAATATTATTATAAGTGGAAAATCTCATTGGTTCATACCCACTTTTTTTTTTTAAACACATTCATATTTTGCACAACCAAGTACTAGTGATCAGTCCAGATCCTGATTGTATGGCAGCCAGAACTTTCCCAAATGCTAGAGCATTGCAGAAAAAAAAATTTCTATGCAGCCAGCCATATTCCAGGGTTTTTTTTTAAAGATTTTATTTATTTATTTTAGAGAGAGAGACAGAGAGCACCAGCGGGGGGAGGGGCGGAGGGCGAAGGAGACGCAGACTCCCTGCTGAGTGCAGAGCCAGGACTCCATCCCAGGACCCTGAGATCATGACCTGAGCCAAAGGCAGACGCTTAACAGACTGAGCCACCCAAGCACTCCCCAACATCACAAGCTATTAATCAAATGCAAATTACAGCCATGGGGAGCTGTCACTCCACTATTACACAACTGAGTCTGTTATATTGGCTTACATAAAAAATACTGACCACACTCAATGCTGGAAAGGATGCAGAGTAAATGGATCTCTCATACATAGCTAGTGGGAATGTAAAATTGTACAGCATCTCTGTAAAACATTTTGGTATGTGCTTTTTTAAAAAACAGCTGTATTGAGATATAATTTACATACCATAAAACTCATGCACTTGAAGTATGCAAATTCAATGGTTTTTATTATATTCCCAGGATTGTGTAACTATCACCACAATCCAGTTTAGGAACATTTTCATCACCCCCAAAAGAAACTCCATACCCATTAGCAATCACTCCTTATCTCCCGCTCTTATCCCCCGGTCTACCCAACTACTATTAATTTACTTTTTGTCTATAGATTTGCTTGTTCTAGACATGTTATATAAATGGAACTGTATAATATGCAGACTTTTCTGACTGGCTTTTCTCACTGATTTCAAGGATCATCCATTTAGCTTGTATCAACTGTTCATTATGTTCAGTTAGCCACTGTATAGTACGTCATTAGTTTTTGATGTAGTGTTGACATTCCTTAAGATGTTAAGAATAGAGCTACCCTATGACCCAGGAATTGCACTACTAGGTATTTACCCCAAAGATACAGATGTAGTGAAAAGAAGGGGCACATGTACCCCAATGCTCATAGCAGCAATGTTCATCCCTTTTTATTGCAAAGTAGTATTTCATTGTATGGATAGACCACATTTTATCTACCCATTCAGCTGATAGACATTTGAGTTGATTCCACTTTTTGGCTACAGTGAAGAATGCTGCTAGGAATATTCATATACCAGTTTTTGTTAAACATATATGTTTTCATTTCTCTTAGATATATATCTGGGAGTGGAATTGACAGATCATATGATAACTTTATGTTTAACATTTGGAAGAACTGTCATACTACTTCCCAAAGCAGCAGTACCATTTCGCATTCTTACCAGCAACGTGTAAGAGTTCCAATTTCTCCACATCCTCATCAATACTTGCTAATGTAGTTTTTTAAATTATAGTCATCTCAGTAGGTATGAGGTGGTATGTCATTGTGGTTTGGGTAAGAATATTGTTCTAAGCATACACATATCATATGACCCCAGCAATCACATTCCTGGGAATTTATTCTAGGGAAAAATAACTTATTATTTTTAACTTTACACAAATACTCATAGCAAATTTAATCATAATAGCCCAGAACTAGAAACAATGCAAATGTGCTTCAACAGGTGAATGGATAAACTCTGGTATCTCCGTTCGAGAGAATACTACTCAGCAATATAAAGGAACAAACTATTGATACGTGCAACAATCCAGATGGATCTCAAAGGCTTTAGGCTGGGTTTTAAAAATAATTAGCCTTAAAAGTTACATACTGCATGATTCCATTTGTGTAACATTTTCAAAATTAAAGGGACAGAAGAACAGACCAGTGACCATCTGTGCCAGATTTCTCTGTGGTCATGGAATGGTTTTGTATCCTTATTGTGGTTACATGAAACTATGAATTTAATAAAATTTCATAAGAGCATGTATCACCAAAAATGAGTACAGGTAATAAATGGTGAAATTCTAATAATGGCTGTAGTTTACTTATTAACATTATGCTGATGTCATTTTACTGGATATGATAATGTACTATAGTTATAGACATCATCATTGTGGGACAGCTGGATCAAGGGTACCCAAGAGCTCAATTTGCTATTTTTTGAAACTTCTTGTGAATTGTAAATTATTTCAAAATAAGAATTTTTTTAATAGCTCCTATGTTCTGGTAGAAACTGAAAGCCTAACTATGGGTCACCACATGACTAGGCAAACAAAATAGCCCATCATAAACTGTGTTATCATATCCATGGAACCATCCAATTGGACACACACAGAAGAATTCTATTCTAAAATGGAAATTATATATACAATCTGAGGACTAGGTGGTGAGCTTCATAAGTATTCAGCAAGTCTCCCATGGTTCTTGCTCCTACTTTGCTGCTTTTCCCTCAACCCACATGGGGAATGCCCTATATCTAGTTAACAGAGGAGGGAAAGGCCTAGTTTAAGGCAGCACTGAGTATGGTAAAAGAAAATTGTTTCCATGAGTAGAATTTTAGATGGTATATCTGACTGGTATATATGGAATGAGAGATGTCCTCAAGTGTGGCTATCTACTATTTTGTGGGCAGTTGCTAATGGGATGGAAGGGTGGCCAGAAACTTGGAAAGAAAAAGATTAGAGGATTAATGACATGGGGTCTAGAGGACATCATGTGGATGTGCCTCTCTCAGACCCAGAATATGAAGATAATCATGTGCTACATAAATATGCACGGTGGGCATCCACTACGGGGCCGGGGGCGGGGAGTGTCTCTCTGTAA
>NC_138372.1:30909161-30932714 GCF_054177405.1 Leptonychotes weddellii
GTGCTTGCTCTACACAGCAGCCATTGCAGCATGACAGAGGCTATGTGAGGACTCAGCCCCATGGAGTCAGCCTCACCAAGGCTGAGTTGGCCATTGCCACTGCTATGTGCCAGACCCCAGCTGCAGAGACAGATGCTGAGCCTTTGATGTGGTACCATTCCCTGAGGGAGCTGCCAGTTACCTGGTGACACATAAATTATATTAGACACTTTCCATCATGAAGGGGCTGCAGTCTGTCCTTCCAGGGATAGACATATATTCAGGTTTCCTGCCTGAAACATCTCTGACAACTCACCATTAATGGTCTTACAGAGTGTGTTATCCATTGCCATAGTATCCCATGCAGCATCATCTCCAACCAGGAGACACACTTTATCTCCAAAAAAGGTGTGACAGTCAACTCATTCACAGAATTCAGTGGTCTC
The DNA here is from genome assembly GCF_054177405.1 of Leptonychotes weddellii. Classification (NCBI taxonomy): domain Eukaryota; kingdom Metazoa; phylum Chordata; class Mammalia; order Carnivora; family Phocidae; genus Leptonychotes; species Leptonychotes weddellii. The sequence continues at coordinate 30,909,587 of NC_138372.1, forward strand.
CCATTGTGCCCAAATACTCAGAAACTCCTGGGCCTAACAGGGCTGTGGAATTACTGATTTAAGTTTCGATTATCATGCCATCTGGGAGACAACATTTTGTAAGATTGTACTGCTGTCCTATAGAATGCACTTTATGACTTACACCAGTAGTCACTATATGGTACCATCTTCCTCTGAAAGAGAAGGCACAGATCCAGGAGCCAGGAGATGCAACAAGACTGGTCCCTCTCACCAATATATGAAATAGCTTTCCAGAGGAATTTTTGCTTCCTGTCCCTACAATTCTGAATTTGTGCTCAAAGGAAGAATTTGTTCATTAGGGAGGAGATCTATGGTTCTGATGAATTAGAAGTTGAGATTGCCTCCTGGCCACTCTTGCTAAACCAAGTGGGAGGAGAAATGGCTTCTGCATTTCTTAACTCCTGAATGATGCTGGCGATGTTAATCCCCAGACCACTCCTTGATAAGCAAGGGTCTAAATCTCAAGAGAGAAGCTGTGCTTGAATCAATAACCCCAGCACTCAGGTAGTCATGCCCTTGGGTAATCCCTTCTCCTTGAGTTTGGTCTGAACCTAGTAGTGTGCTTCTCATGAATACCCCAAAAGTGATGGAAATCACTTTCAAATTTAGGTTACAAAAGACCCTTGCTCCCTCCTGCTCACAACCCCTCTGATGAAGTCAACTGCCAGGTGGTGAGCTGCTCTAAGGAAAGGCCCACAGGGGAGAAACTGATAAATGCTCTGTACAACTGTCAGGAAGAAAATGAGACTCTCAACCCAAGAGCCAGGAACTAAATCCTGGTGACAATCAAGTGAGCTTGGAAAAAGATCCTTCCCCAAGTGTTAGGATTTCTGTAGCTGGTGCCTTGATTGCAGCCTTGTGAGACCCCCCTAATCCAAAGGATCCAGCTAAACTTCACTCAGATTCTTAACCCACAGAAACTACAAAAAAAATTAATTGTTTGTTGTTTTAAGCCACATAAATTGGGGGTAATTTGTTACACACTGATAGGTAACTAATACAAGGGAACTGCAAAGAGTCACAAGGAAACTTTGGAGGAGGGTGATGAGAATGATCTTGATTATGGTGATGTTTTCACAAGTATATACGTATATGTCAATGTACTTCAGTAAAGTTGAGAATACATAATCAAAGTGTCTGGGTGGGAGATTTTCCCAATTGCTAGGAGATTTTACTTCCCCCTTCAAATATCACTTTACTGAGACACAGCTCCTTCCTTTAGTGGCATGAGGGCCTATGTGCCCTAAATTCATACTCTTCTAATAGTATTGAATGAAGAGTGACCTGTATTATTTTCCTGAACCCTATTTTATATGATCACCATTGATCATTGAGAGAGAGAAGGAAAGGAAAAGAAGGAGGAAACAAGGGAGGGAGGGTGGGAAAGAAACTACCATGCTAGGATACTATACTCAATAAATATATCCTTAAGAAATGAAAGCTGTTTGCTCTCCAAAAAAACAGATAAGTTACTAAAAGACTCACAGTAAAAGAAATATTAAAGAGCTGCTTTAGGCTAAAAGAAAATGATCCCTGATGGAAGTGTGCAATTGAGAGAAAAAATTGAACACCAGAAATCGTAAATGTGTGGGCATATATCATAGAATATTGCTTAAAGCAACAAAAATAGCAACACATTACTGGAACTTTAAATACACACATAAAAGCTGAATATATGACAAAAACCATCCAAAGAGCAGGAAAAGAAAATGGATGTAAACCGTTGTTAGATTTTGCATTGTTTGGGAAATGGCAATTTAGGTGAGGTTATACTAAGTAAAAAATGCATATTTTAGTCTCAAGATCAGGTGTCAGGATCCTTTTTCTGTAAGGAGCCAGACAATAAATGTTTTGGGCTTTGCACAGAATACAGTCACTGTAGCATATTTTTTTTTTGTATTTTTAAAACCCTTTAAAAACGTAAGTTTTACCAATCCCTGTTCTAGAATAACAGAATAATTTTTTAAAAATAGTAAAACTCAAAATACAGTACAGAATATAAGGGAATAATTAAAAGTTTTTTATTAATTTGAAAAAAAGGAGGAAAAGTGGAAAGAAGAAACAAAGAACACTTTGGAAACAAGTAGTAATATGCTAGACTCAAAAATAATTACAATAATAACTACATTAAATGTATATTACTAAGCAAGCCGACTGACTAAAAGTCAAAGGTTATCAGACAAGATTTTTAAAAACCAGTAGCAATGAAAGAATTCCATAAGGAAAGGAATTATCTTTAAATACCAGAGAAGAGGGCGCTTGGGTGGCTCAGCTGGCTAAGCGTCCAACTCTTGATTTCCGCTCAGGTCATGATCTCGGATTGTGAGATCAAGCCCAAGCTCTGCACTGGGTGTGTAGTCTGCTTGGGATTCTCTCTCTCCCTCTCCCTCTGCCCTTCCCCACCCCTCTTCTTTCTCTAAAACAAAACTAAACTAAACTAAACTAAACTAAAACTACCAGAGAAGAACAGGAAGCACAAATTTTAGATTAACAAGACAGTACCAGTCAACTCAGGACTGTCTTGCCCCTCACCTTATCTCTCTCTTACTGCGAGCCTGGCAGTGACTGAAGCCACTGGGAATTGGGATGAGGAACTGACAAACTAAAGGGTAAAGAAACATACCATACTTCCTCCTTTTGACAGCAGGCAGCTTGCTACAGCAAGCCTAACCCAATTTGAAGAATTATGGAAGGCATCCTGCAGGAGGTAAGGGTCAAGCTGGTCTTTGAAGAGTGGGTAGATGCTAACTAACCACAGGGGAAGTGCAGAAAAGGGTATGCAAGGCAGAGAGAGTCATCTGTGTGAAGTCATGAAGCATGAGCTAGCCAGAGAGTGATGGGAGACGGGGTAGAGAGGCAGGCAAGGGCAGACCACGGAGGACCTATCATGCCCTGCAAAGCAGGATAACGAGAGTGGATTTTATAGAAAGGAAGATAAGGACCCACCAAATAGGCATGACATCAGGCTTATATCTGGAAACAATCATTCTGGCAGTGTGGAGACTTCAGTTATTCAGGGAGGAAAGGATGAGCATGGGAGTGACTATTGATGTGAAAGGTCAGTATTAGACAAGAGTCTTTAGGAGGTGGGATCTATGGAAGTAGGTAAGTGATTAGGGAGTGGTGAGAAAGAAAGATGGGTCAAGGATGGGTTCCAGATTTGGGTAGATGGGTGAGTGATGAGGTAGGGAGCATAGGAGTGGGAAATTTGGGAAGGAGATGAAGAGGACACATGATGAGTCTAGTTTTGGACTAGGGGAACTTGGGAGACTCCCAGTATCCTTTGGGCTGATGGTTGAGAGCTGAAGAGAAAGCTCTGGGGACAGGAATCTGAGTGTCCTCAGCACTTCTGTAGGAACTGAAGCCATCAGAAGAGATGAGATCACCTGGGGAGAGCGTGTAGAGAGCATGAAGACAGCTGACAGCAGAACTCTGAAAAGCCACAATATTTAGGGGCTGGCTTCAAGGAGAGAATCCAGAGAAGATGGTATTGAGGGACCAAAGATGGATGACATGTGACACAGAAACCCAAGGAGAGACAAGGTCTGCAAGGAGAGGGTGGTTTTTGTGGCCAAATGTGCATAGATATCAAGTGAGACAAGAACCAAAAGTGTCTGAAACCAGCCCATCTTCTGGCTTAAGAACATCTCCAAATTTCTATCTCTTGCCCAGATGGTCCCCTTGCATTCCATGTGTCCAACTGCCTACTTGAACTCTGCCCATGGATGTTTAATAGGCTTCTCATGTCCAAAACTGAACTCCAAATTTTCACTACATGCTCTAGCTCTTGAATCTCATCTCCCATTACTGTCTCCTTGGCTCACTCCACAAAACCACACTATCATCCTTTCTAGTCCAACAACTGTCAACTAGACTTTCACCTAAAGACCTTTGCCACAACATCCAGTACTTATACTCTTCACTGCCAGATCTCTTTACGGTGAGTTCTTTTACTTCCTTCATATCTTTGCCCAACTGTCATTCATCAGAGAACTCCTTCTTCACCATCCTGTCTGAAATGCAGCCATTCTTCAGCGGCTCCTTAGTCAGCTTTACTTTTCTTTATTGTACTTCTCACTTCTCAAAAACCTATCTGATCTTATCGGATGATTGTCTGTTGCCCCCAAGTAGGTTGTAAGAGCAGAGACTTTGTTTTGTTCACTAGTATATCTCCAGCGTCAATCATTGTGCCAAGCACTTGGTAGGAACTCAATATTTATTAAATTGTTAAAGCAGGGATGCCAGTCTTAGACTCCATCCTAGAAGCTATGTTGGCAGGATAAATAGAGGTGATTGATGCCTGTCCTCTCCAGTGGGGCAAATTCCAAATTTCCTTTGGCATGTAGAATTTACACCTGTGACCCATGCCTTAATAAGGAGGTGTTGGACAAGTTGTGGCTTGTGAGAAGATATATTGTGATGGTACAGAAATAAATCTAAGCAACTGGTGATGTTTTCCCTGCAGAAATTGAAGTTAAGGAGAATGCTGAAGTCTGTCTACAGAAGTACCTAAAGGGCTGTATTAAGGAAGATGGGTAAGAATTGCTCTGCATAGTCCCAAATTTAAAATTAGTATAAATTTTACCAGGATGCCAAGCTTCAGATTGACTAGAGAATGTCAGAGATGTTCATAGACAGAAAGGACTGTCCTGAGAAGAAATGAGCTCCCTGTTTTTGTTGAGAGGTTCAGGCTCAATCTAGCTGACCATATGTCAGGGACACAGTGGGATCAACCTAGACTAAGAGAGGTGGAGCAGGAGGGCTGCTGAGGTCCATTCTCCCTGGAAGAGTTAAGGACTTTCCCAACTTCTCTGTCCTCTTTATTATCTAACTTCACTTTTTCCTGATGCCTAATACCTGGAGCACTGTAGCAGCCTCTCACTGTGACTCCCAACTCCCAGTCCCACCCACCCACTCAGTCCTAGAGCATTTTCTAGGAGCAATCTAAATAAAAGAGCACTTTCACCATGGCCTTTGTCTGCTCATTCTACTGATGCAGAATGTATGTGGGAAAGAGCACTGGATGCATAGAAGAGAAACAGAGGGAATGCGAATGGGGGATAAGCTCCAGAGACACACTCAGCCCCACACTTCCTGGCAACTATGACAGAGAGCATCCTCTGAACTATAGGTATCTTGGCGGGAGGCATCTGCCTTCCTCCCTCCTCCTCAATAAGAGATTTTTAGAGCAGGTCCCAAGGTGGTCCAAATCCCTGCCTCCCTGAGATCTCCTTGCAGCAACCCCTTCCTTCTCTCCCATATCCTAGTGCTGTCCTATCAACCTTCCCCACCTTCCATCTGCATCCCTTGTCTTGCCCACTTCCAAGGGTCCCCCTGATTAGGACAGGGACATGGGAGCGCCCGGCTGCCTCAGCCTCCCCAGCAGCAGTCCCTTCTTCTCTTCATTGGCAACTGAAGGCCAGATGTCTTAAGGGAGATGTGCACACTAAGTCAGATAGAGACAAAGAGGGAAAAGAAAGGTAGTTGGATGGAGAGCAAGTCAGAGAGTTGGGGAAGAAGAGGCAGACAAAGGAAAGGACAGAGCAAGCAGCACAGGCATGAAGGAACTTGCAGATGTGCAGATTTGTAGACAGTAGAGTGAACCAGAGCAGGCAAAGAAGGGATGACTCAGAGGAGAAGACACCCAAGCCACGGGCCACTGTCCCCACTCCCACCACTCTTTACCTGTTGTTGGGTTCTGTATGAGGGATGGGTCCCGGGTCTGAGGAGCTCTCCTTTGAAACTGTGCTCCTGGGGGCCCTGGTTCCCAGGGGGACAAATCCGATGACTTCCAGTGAACTCCCTGTGCCTTTGAAATCCCCAGGAACTGAGCATCAAGTCTAAACTCCAACACCTGGGACTCAAGGCTGGGTACAGTGAACCCCCTGACCCAAGCCCTGACTGTTCCCCAGAGGTCCACACCCTCCTGGGCTCTTTATTTCCTCTGGGTTAGCACCAGAATGCATGGGTTGGATCCCTGGTTTCACAGTTACCAGCTGTGACTTTGGGCAAGTTTCAAAAACCTTTCCAGGCCTCCAGGCCTTTTATCAGTAAACTAGAACGTGCTTCATAGGGAAGATGGTAGGGAAGACAAAATGAGTTAACAAGTATAAAGCTTTTAAGACTGTGCCTGGTATACAATTAAGTCATCTGTACATTTATTATTCTCCCTCATTTGCACCTTATGAAGATCCTCTCCCCTTAGGTCTTCAAGTCTGCCCTAAATTTCAGGTCCACCTCCCTCAGGAATGCAGCCATGACTACTTGACCCTGTCTGCCCTCCTGTTACATTCACTCTCCATTATTGTTCTTGGGAGTCCTGCATGCCCCGTGAGGGTTCTGAGGAGGGAACGAAGGCACAGAGGTGTGAAGTTTTTGTATACTACTGAGGTTCAGTTTCAATATGTGGAAATTCAATAACATGCTCTTACATAACCAATAGGTCAAAGGAGAAGTCACAGGGGAAAGGAGAAGATATTTGACATGAATGAACACAAAAACACAACATGCCAAAATTCATAGAATGCAAAAAAAAAAAAGACAAAAAAAAACCAGTGCTTATTTAAAAATAAGAAAGATCTGGGGCCCTGGGTGGCTCAGTTGTTAGGCGGCTGCCTTCGGTTCAGGTCATGATCCCAGGGTTCTGGGATCGAGCCCCGCATAGGGCTCCCTGTTCAGCAGGAAGCCTGCTTCTCCCTCTCCCACTCCCCCTGCTTGTGTTCCCTCTCTCATGTCTCTCTCTGTCAAATAAATAAATAAAATCTTTAAAATAAATAAATAAAAATAAAATAAAAATAAGAAAGATCTCAAATCATCTCATTCACCTTAAGAAACTAGAAGCACTTGATTGAACCAGCTCGACTGTGGTAATCATTTTACAATGTATGCATATTATCAGAACATCGCATGGTACCCTTTAAACCTATACAATGTTTGTCAGTCACACTTCCATAAAGCTGAGAGAAAAGAAGTATTAGAGTTTTTAGTAAATGTTTTTTTTTCTGCAACTATGCATGTGGTCATATATTCTTTATTCCTTTAATGCATCTTTTAGTTCACTTATCCAGTTCACCAAAATTGTCAAAATTATTATAATAAAATTATTAAGACTATATCTTTACTGTGTGTTTTGATTTTTGCAGATTTAAGGGGACTAGCCTTGAAGAGAGAATCAAAGGGGACTTTTTCTTATCTGTATTGGTTCAATGTTTATAATAACTGTATTAATGGTCATTTGTATAACTAGAGAAAAATAAAGGGAAGTTACGAATGGCAGTAAAAGCACCTTCGGGGTTTCTGGTGTAATTGGGCCATCACTGTCAGCTTCCAGGCTCCTAATAGCGCTGATACTCGGTCACTGACTTATGCGTCAAGGCTAGCTCAAGGCGGAGAAAAACTTCTCAGGCAGCATCCACCAGCTGAATCTGGATCCCGCCTTGGGACTGCGCATGTGGCTTCCCAAGCGTCATCCCCGGCCCCAGGCTTTGAGCTACTGAGAATTCCCCGCCAGCTCTGCATTAGCTTGACGCTTCCCAGGAGGATACAAGAACTGTCAGTTATACAGAGCTACACTTTTCTCAGCTCAATTAAGCCAGAAGTAAACATCTTGATCACTCTTCTTCCTCCCCCCACCCCTGCTGTGAGTCTCCAAGTTTGTTCCCCAGTTACTGGGAGCCACTCCTGGGTCCCTTTACCCCAAGAGGTCCTGGCTGGCTATGGCCCAACTAAGCCACAGCGGAGTTGCTCTGAAGTGAGAAGTCCTGGGGGGGCTTGTTAAATTCCGTGTCTAAGAATATGGAAGGAGCATCATTAAGAACTTCAGCTTGTTAGACAGCTGGGCGAACGGCAGCAGCTACTCAGGAAGATCACAAGTGACCCAGTGTCCCTCAGGGGCCTCAGAAGACACTTGCTTTCTTTTACCCGACTTTACCCCAAGTGTGTACACCAGCATGTGCTTGCACCTTCACCTTCACCACCACCATCACCTGTCACGTCCATCAGACTTTACATCACTACAGCCACATCACCCTGCTGGTGTTCACCTTGCATTTATTTGCCATCGCTCCCAAATTATCACCCTTTCCCTAGTGCATTACTGCCCTCAGTATTATCACCCAACTCAGCATCTCTCCACCACCAACATCGGTATCATCATCATCCCGTGATCACGCTCCACCCTCACTAGCTCCACCAGTCCGTCAGTCCGTCAACGCCATGAGTTCCATGAGTTCCATGAGTTCTTGACGCTTTATGCTTCCCAGGAGGCCAGCGCTGTGATAGGGTATCTGCAGCTCTTGAGAAGAGAGCAGCATCCTGGAACTTCGGAGAATATGCCTTTATTTGAAAAAAGAAGAAAAGAGAAATATTTTAAAATAGCTGTTCTGTGATTTCAGTCAAGTACAAGAGGACGAAGCAGGCCACGTGAAGATAACAGACTAAGATAAGAAGGCATTAAGTCCAATAAAATGAATTGAACACAGTAGTCAAATATAGCCTGAACTGGAAACAGTAAATGGAATGATGGACCTTGCACAAAAATGTAAATATTCACAGAATACAGGGGGAAAGAAACAAAATTACGATGATTACCGAATGAAGGTGAGTTGCAAAGATCCACTGCAAGTATTAAAGAATTTCTAAAGAAGAAAACACTAAATGGATCAGAGGCAATATCCGAAAGTATAATATCAGAAACCTTTCTGAATCTCAAAAGAAATACTCTGAAGATCAAAATGTCCCACTATATTCCAGGGAAAATTAATGAAAGAGGTCTACACCTGCACATATTCACCTGATGTTTTGTTCTCCACACTGTAGCCAGAACGATCCATTCAAAATATGAGTCTTGGAAGATCGTCGCCAGCTGTAAATAGTTTAATAACTTTCCAGGGCTCTTAAGATAAAGAACTAATTCCAAGGCCCACGGTTTGGTTCTGCACCTCTCCACATGCTCCCCCTCACTTTCTGCCCAACTGGCCTTCCTTCTGTTGCTTGCACGCACCATGCTCCTGCTGCTGTTAGGAAGTTGGTGTATGTTGTTCTCTCCCCCTGGAAATGCCCTCAACCCTCCCCCTAAAGTTCCTCTAGTTAACTCCTACTTTGGGATCTCATACATCAATTCCTTGAGGAAACTTTCCCAGACCTCTCTAACTAGACTAATGTCCCTGTTAAGTGTTCTTGTAACACAATGTACCTTCCACGTTAGGACTTCTAACAACTAGATTTATATTTATGTGTATGATTCTTTGATTACTATCTGCTTGTCCCTCAGAGTATAACATCCACAAAGGCAGAGACCAAGGAGCAAGGTCAAGTTTTATAGCATTACCTCAACTGGCGGGATGTACATGCAGCATCCAACTGGCCCGTGGTAAACACACACATCCTTGCAACCCCAAATGGCAGTGCAGGCATTACTGCTGCCAACTCCTCTTCCTGCCTTTAGGGGCCTCTCTGGTCTGCCTCTTGCCTTAAGTACTCCCCAGGTGGGAAGTTGGCACCAGTCTCACTCATCCTCCAAACTCCAGGGACCCATGTCAATCTCCCAGTCGTTCATGGTGCACCTGTCGGACTGCAGTCTGGGGCCAGGGTAGGGAGGAGGCCTAGAGTTGCTACAGCTCAGCATAGATCTCTCTCTGTGGCCCCTCTGACCATTCTCTTAGAGCTTTCCCCACATGATCCGTGAGGGGTCAGGGAGTACCCACTCTCCTCGTACATTACTCTCCCCTAGCACAAAGCCTACATGTACTCTCCTATGTAATGAATCTCCCTTTCATGTTTCAAGTCTTTCCATATAGTCTACCGGTGTATGATGATGGGTGATGGTCACAGGACTGCTTTATGTCTAGCAACTCACTGAGGCTCTTTGAGAAAGTGGAACTTTAGCCAAACTTTTGATGTAACAGGAAAAGCCCCAGTCAACATCATGTTATGACTGCATTGCTGAAAGTTGGGAAGATAAAGAATAGGAATCAGCCATAATCCCACTTCTCTAAAATCAATGGCACCTTCTTTTTCATGGTTTTCTTTTTTCCATTATCTTACCAAGTACAGGTTTTTTTTTTAATAAATCTGTATTCATTGTATGCTGGTCCTTTTGTAAATTGCTTCTTTTCCCACTTCATGTTATATCCCATGCATTGCTCTGAGTTGTGCCACATCCAACATATCTCAGGTGAATGCATGATAACATACACAGTTTGACAAAACTTTCTTTTATAAACAATACTGAAATGAACATCTTTACACATGCAGAATTCTTCATTCTTGGACTGATTCCTTAGGAGTGATTGCTAAAATTGGTGTCACTGAGTATGCTGGTCATCTGATTTTTCTGGCCAGTATCCGTTCTCGTTGCTTCTACTGATAGTGCCCTGAAAATTTTCTCCATAAAAGAGAAAATGTTGGTATGTTGTGTTTTCATTTTCATCCAGTTCAAAATACTTTTAATTTTCCTTGTTTATTTCTTCTCTGGTCCATGGGTTATTTAGAAGTCTGTTATTTAGTTTCCAGATATTTGTAGATTCTCTAGAAATCTTTGTTACTGATTCCTAATTTAATTTCACTGTGGCCAGAGGACACACTCTCTATGACTTGAATACTTTTCAGTTTACTGAGACTTGTTTACTAGCCCAGAATATACACTGTATTGGTCAAATATCCCCTATGTGCTTGAAAGAAATATTTATTCTGCTGTTGTTGGATGGAGTGTTTTATAAATGTCAATTAGCTCAAGTTGTTTGCTAATGTTGTTGAAGTCTGCTATATATCTGGATTTTGCATCTATTTGTCTTTCTGATGATTGAGAAAAGAATATTGAGATTTCAAAAAATGATTGTGGATTTGTCCATTTCTCCTTGGAGATCTCTCTGGTTTTGCTTCACTTGTGGTGAAGGTCCTGTTACCAGGATGGCTTTCTTGGGCCCCTCCCAGAACATCCTCACCACCAAAATCAACAGCTTTGAGGGAGAGCCAGGGTGCAGCAGACCCTCAGCGTGTACAGTTAGGAGCACCCCTAGACCAGCCTGCCACAATTCCTCTGCATCTCCCAAATTTGTTTCTGCTATTCTTATTTTAGTCACATGGTGCTTGTTTAGATTTGCCTATGTTTACCAGTTTCTTTGTTCCTTCATTGCCATGCCAGTTACCAGTGTATTGGCTGTTGGCTCAAACTCACTCCGCATTGTGTGCTCCTGGACCTGGACCCTGAGACATTTCTCCTTTACCGGCTGACAGGTTGTAATGTTAAACAGTGTCAGTAGATGACACCAAGAGGTTCACCCAGGAGGAAGGGGCTTTCCTTTCTGTTTCTAGTGTGCTTCTGTTCTTCTAACTCCTACATCCAGGGGGACTGCCAGCAATCTGCAAGCACGCTGCAACAAGTTTTGTAGTCACTAGTGGAAGGCTTCCTACTTACCAATCCTAGTTCATGGTCCCCTGCGCTGGCCTTACTTCTTGCATTTCCTACTTCCTGGGATCAAAATTTCTTATCCTTTGGTTTTTTTTTTTCTTAAATAAGAGTTTATTTGTGGTAAATTCTCTTTATTCAGCACTTGGTGTTAAATGATGGACCTGTCTTTATTTAGCACTCAGTCTTGAATGATAATTTGGCTGGGTATAAAAGTCTAGATTAATAGTTATTTTCTCTTGGCACTTAGAAAATAACATTGCACTGTCTTCTGTTTTTCATCGTTTAAGATTTCTGCTTTGAGTTTAATTCCTTTATGGATAACCTGTCTATTCTCTCTTACTGCTTTTAAGATCTCTTTATCTTTAATGTTCACAGTTTCACTCAATGACTATATTTTTTCATTCTGGGGTTGGTTCTATTATTTGTTTGTTTGTTTTGCCATCTGTTCTTTACTATCTTGCATTTTATTTTAGAAGATCAAGTCCTTATTTTATGCCTTTAATTACATGAAATTATTGGTGAAGTGTTTGTGTAACTCTGCCCTTTGTTATTTCTGCTGACCATTCCTCATGTGAACTGTTTGCTCATGTGTTTTGTAATTTTGGATTGTGAACTCATCTTCAGTGGGGCTTTCCTTGTGGCTTGGGCTATGGCAGTGTTCCTACAAAGTGATAAATTTTGTATCTAACACAGAGGTAAGATTGACCTGAAACCAGTTTAATTTGTGGCTTTGGGTTTCTACATAGTTCACATTTTGGACTCAAAACCAGGGCAAGAGGTAGGAACCGGATTTCAATATCTCAAGAGAAACTTTTTTTTTTTTAATTCGGATCCCACTCAAAGACCTTGCCATTTCTTTGTGATGATAGATAGTTGTTTTAGTTCCATCTAGATAAGCAGCAAAACCCAAGCCCCTTGCAGTTAACAAATTCAATAATCCACACCCCACACCATCCTGGACTGCCATTAGCATCACCTCAAGTACTTACCTCTCTTTATTTTTTACATCTGGACATTTCCTTTTCATATTCTATGGTGTGGCTGCACCATAATTTACCTAAGTCCTTATTTATAAGCATTGAAGTTGTTTCCATTTTTCTTTTACTCTAATAAACAATATCACCATGAACATTCTCATAGGTATTGAATATTATGGGTATTATTTAGTATCAATCTTCCAGGTTGTATGAAAATTTTTTTCCAGCAGCATTCAACAACACAAGGAAGCCAAACTGTTGGAATTACCCAGATTGGGCTTTTTCCCCCCAGGAAAGCACAATAAAAAGATATGGCAAGAGAGTTTAGAACTATGGTAAGAAAATCATTGAAATTATGAATCATAGATTCTGAAGTGTGTAAGGAGAGAAATAAAGATAACAGGGGAATCAGAATTAATAAGAAGCAAGTAAGAGTCAGTGGTTATAGGCCCCAGTGAAGTGGAAACAAATGAATGATTACACTGTAAGTTCAGGAAGTAGTGGTCAGAAAATGGAATGTCTGAATACATGATTTCAGAAGTAGGATAATTCTTGGGTAATGGAAAAGACAAGGTAAGGCCATAAGCAACTGAAGTAGAATGTAGGTGGTGGACATTATTGGTAAAGAAATCAAAGAAAGGAGAAGCCAGAACATTGAATGGGATCATCTAGTTGGACACTGAAGTCACTCAAGATGATGGACTCAAGGGGCACCTGGGTGGCTCAGTTGGTTGAACATCTGCCTTCTGCTCAGGTCATGATCCCAGGGTTCTGGAATTGAGCACCACGTCAGACTCCACGCTGAGCAGGGAGTCTGCTTTTCCCTCTCCCTCTGCCCCTCCCCCCGCTTGTGTTCTCTCTTGCTCACTCTCTCGCTCAAATAAGTAAAATCTTAAAAAAAAAGAATAGACGATGGACTCAAGACTAAGACTTTGAGACAAGTGCAAAGTTTTCATAGAAAAAAAAAGAGTATCCAGGAGATCTGAAGGTGACAGTGCCCTGAAGTTGACAGTGCCAGGGAAATGATGAGTAGCAAAACTTCTAAGGAGCAAGAGATTTTCTTATTTATTTATTTATTGAGATTTTCTAATTAGAAGAGAGAAATAATGGTTTGGAGGAGTCAGTTGTAAAAAATGTAATGTCCAGATGTAAAAAATAAGGAGAGGTAAGTACTTGAGGTGATGCTAATGGCACATCCACACCCTGAAGAACTGTAGAGTTTGGGAGGAACAGACCCTATCTGAGACATATGCAAGAGGAGCAATGTCTTCAAGGAGAATCCAGGTTACAGTTAAAGCCAGGAGATAAAAGGGACAGGAAATAGAGGAACAGTCTAAGGAAACAGGAAGTTTTCCGGTCATGTAGCTGGACTTCCAAAGAATACAACGGTTTTGTGAAGTACACAAGGATATGGGTGTTGGGCTAAGGAAGAAAAGTCAGAATATTATGGTGTTAAGAGCACAGGAGAGATTTGGGTGATGGTCAAAGAAACCAAGAATGATAAGCAGAGATAACTGCTACATCAGACAAGGGGAAGGGTACAGTAGTCTCCTGTATCACCTGACATGCAGATGGGCATCTCAGATAGTGAGCAAGGAAGTCCAAATCTAGTTACTTGGTACTCAGGACTTACTGGCTTTGGTCCTATTTCTGCCTCCAGGTAAGGGTCAGGCAACAAACCAAGGGACCCCAGGGACCAAAGAAGAAAGCTACACTGTAAAGTCCTGTTCCTACCAGATCCTGTCCAGAAACATGGGAGAGGGTCATGCTGACAGTGCTCTGTGCCATCTTGTGCACCCTCCTGCATGCCCCCTAAGCCCTTATGTCACCCACTGCCTGCCTATCTAGTTCCCTGTCTGGCCTACAGTATCCTTATTGGTAAAATGGACGTAATATCTCTGATCACCTTATATTCATGGGGTTACATAAATGATGTAAAAGGCTTTGGAAAATGTAGTAAGTTAAATAGCTGGAGGCACGGACTTCTCCCCACTTTGCCCACACCTGCTTCAGATCCATTCTCTTGGTCCAAAGCCTCTAACTGTATCACAGCCCTTTGATCAATCTTTGCCTAGTGAGGGGCAAAACTACATGTTATCCCAAGGAATAAGGATTAATATTACAGCCCCATTTCTTCTCTTTGCTATTTCCTGTGATCACTCTCCAACCTAGCACCTGGCGCCATTTCCCTGGCTGGCAGGCTGGCTGACTGCCCAGAATGGAAGGGCACACATATTTCATAATGGGCATTCAGCCATGGGATGATGCGAGGGCTGGTGTGGGAGATAAATGCTGGGGTAGGTCTGAGCTTATGTCCAGTTACTCCTTTTTGCCAAGATGAGTAACTAGAGAAATGCCATTTGGAAAAATGATAAGAAAGCTGCCCCAGACTTCCTCATCTCAGCCCCAGACTCCACCTGCCCACTCTGTCCCCTCATGCTCTCATTTTCCAACCCAACTTCCTCTCCTAACACTTGTGGCTCTCAGACTGCTCCCCAGCGCCGTCTACCTCTCTCAGCTTACTGCCCTACCTCTTTCCCTCCTCTGACTAGAGCTATCCCTTCTTGCCACCCTACCTCACGGGTTTCCCTGTCTAAATCTTCCTCTGTTCTTTCCAGACCATCCATTTGCCACTCTGTTCATCTCGCTTCTCTTTCCTATTGCTCCTTTGTCTTTGCTCCTACTCCCCCTTCCAGCCCTTCTTTTTTTTTTTTTTTAAAGATTTCATTTATTTATTTGAGACAGAATGAGAGAGAGAGAGAGCACATGAGAGGGGGGAGGGTCAGAGGGAGAAGCAGGCTCCCTGCTGAGCAGGGAGCCTGATGCGGGACTCGATCCAGGGACTCCAGGATCATGACCTGAGCCGAAGGCAGTCGCTTAACCAACTGAGCCACCCAGGCGCCCCTTTCCAGCCCTTCTTTCTAGATCTTTGGAGTCTGGTCCTCACCAACATTCCAGCCAACCCCAACCAGACCTCTGTGATTCACAAATCTTATCCTGGAGAGATTATTTCCCTGTGAGTGGGACAGTTCTGATGCCATCCAGAATTGCCAGAACTGTGGATCTCCAGGAGCCTGACCTGGTGAGCATTGGGAATTCAAGAGAATGCCAACCAACATTCAGGTTGGAAGGTAAGCTCTGTTACTTACAGGACCCCTTAACCATGATGGTGTTTTCAGCCGTAACCTGGTTATCTATTATCTATATTTTGTCTTCATCCTTGTAAATCCACTTCAGATGCCAGAGACACCTTTAACAAGATCCTTTTTCTAGAGAATATGTTTCTTTCCTCTCTTTCCCAATTAGCCAGCCTGAATGAGCTTCTACATTTATAACTGGCTTCTCCATGGAACTTGGTCTGTGACCACAGAGCAAACAGCAAGACCAGTGACACAAAGTAGAGAAGAGTGAATGGAAAACATCTAATCTGATCTCTAGGCAAGTAAGTCCTATTGATCTTCCCTGGATTAAAGTGAGTGCAAGAATGGGTGACCCCTAAGAGCTCACACACAGAGCAGAAGGCCCCTATTATAGACATATGGGGATTCAAGGTTTTTGGTCTGGTTCCTCCAAGACTCTATTTTTCTGCATCCTAGAATTGTAGAAACTTACCAGGGACTTTCTGCCTTTGAGAAATGCCTCTTGCAAGAAGATAGGGGGCTTTCCATTATGTTCTCATCAAAGCTCTGAAGGTTGAACTTCTGTACCCCAGAAAATGGCAGGTAGCTGAGCCTAGGAGGCAAGGACACATCCAGGTCCTACTCAGATGATAGCATCAGATGAACAGATGATATACTTTTTTTAAAAAACTGCTCTCCTCAAACCGATACATAGATTCAGTGGAATCGCAATCAAAATCCTGACAGAAATTTTTAGGAAACTTGACAAGCTCATTATAATTTGGGTGGACAGGCAAAAGGGCCAAGAATAGCCAAGACTCTCTTAAGAACTGGTGGGAACAATTTTCCTACCAGATAGCAGGACTTGTCACAAAAATTATAGTAATTAAGATAGTATAGCAGTAGTGCCAGCATAGACAAATAGACAAGTGGCATAGAAGGGTCCAGACACAGGTCCCCACATAGGTGGATACTTGACTTAAGACAAAAGTATCATAGCAGAACCATGGGGATGGGCTGTCTTTTCAATAAATTGGTTCTTGGTCCATTGGATACTCTGATGGAAAAAAATTAAGCTAGATTCCTAGCACATAACTACACTCAAAACTACATAACAATTCAAAACTCATAACTACACTCAGCTTCAAGTAAAACATACATCTAACTGTAAAGAGTAAAAACAAATCGTGTAGAATTGCTCTGGTCATGCATGGCTACTGAGCACTTGAGATGTGCTCTTCAGTATAAAATTTGCACTGGATTTTAAACACAGTATGAAAAAACAATGAAATATCTCAACAGCATTTCTATTGAAATGTTGAAATGATAATTTAGACATATTGGATTAAATAAAACATCTTTTAAATTAACTGAATCTGTTTCTTTTTGCTCTTTTGATTAGATACTAGAAAATTTTAAATTGTTTGTGTGGCTTGCTTCATATTTTTATTGGGCAGTACTGATTTGAAGGTAATATAGGAAAATATGATCATGACATCAATTAGAAAAAATGTCTTCAGTGTCATTTAGAAAGCACTAATCATAAAGGGAAAAACTGATATATTTGACCACATTTAAATTTGAAGAAGATACTATAAAGTCTCTTTTAAGTTATCAAAACAATACCATTAATGGGCAAACCATACAGTGGGAAAATAAATTTGCAGGACATACAGCTCCCAAAGGGCTTATTATATCAATAATATATAAAGAGCTCCAACAAATTGATAAAGAGAAGACAAACAATACAAAAGAAAAATAGAAAAAGATTTGTAACAGGAACTTCACAAAAGAGGATATCCAAATGACCAATAAGCATACAAAAAAAGTTGGCCAACTTCATTAGTCAATAGAAAAATACAGATCAAAACCATAATGAGATGCACTCTCAAGCATATAGCCAACAAAATGTTTGTGCATGGGCACCAAGAGACATCTACAAAAAATGTGCATACAGCATGATTTGTAATAGTCCATATTGAAACAGACCAGTGTCCATTAGTAGTAAAATGAATAAACAAAGTGTTATAGTCACAAAAGTGAACAGTACACAGGAATGAAACTACAACCACCCACAACAGCATAGATGAATTTCACAAACATAATGTTGAGCAAAAGAAGTCAAACACAAAAGCATGCATACTGTCTGATTCCATTTACATAAAGTGAAAAAAACGGGCAAAGTGATCTATGGTGTTAAGAGTCAGGATAGGGGTTACCTTTGAGGAGAAAGGGAAAGACAGGGTTTGGGTGGGGGTATGAGAGAGACCTCTTGGGGTGCTGTTAGTGTTCTAGTGTCTGCCTCTGTGATGGTTACACGTATGTTCTTGTGGTAAATCAGTATGAGCTACCCATTCTGCAGGAAAGCCCTTTTTTGTGTATGTGTGATGTTTTGCGATAAAAAGTTTCTGTGACGATTTTTAAACATGAGTGCTTATCAAGAATCCCTAACTTGTAACTGTGAGTTCTCACTGGTTGTAGTGTCAGGCAGAGGGTGCAGGGGGCTCCCACAAAGGACCCAGCAGCTCTCCCCTTTTACCTTCCCTCCCCATCTACCAAACGTGGAGACGATCATATGGTCTTTCTCTTTATTTGTTAATATGGTGAATTGATATTTCCAAATACCAACCCAACCTTACATCTCTTGGACAAACCCCATTTGGCTATGGTATACTAATCTTTTTATATATTGCCGGATATAATTTTCTAATACTTAGTTAAGGATTTTTACATATATGTTCATGAGGGTTATTTATCTTTAGTTTTCTTTTTTGTAATCATTTGTCTGGTTTTAGAGTTGATGTAATGTTGACCTCAGAATGAGTTAGGAAATGGGGCACCTGGCTGGCTCAGTCAGCAGAGCATGTGACTCTTGATCTCAGGGTCATGAGTTCGAGCCCCCACATTGGTGGGTCTAGAGCTTACTTTTAAAAAACTTTTTTTTTAAATTAAAAAATAAAAATAACCAAAAAAAAAATGAGTTGGGAAATGTTTCTTCCACTCCTGTTTTCTGAAAGAGTTTGGGTAGGAGCGGTATCTTCTTCATTATATGTTTGACAGATTGACCAGAGAAGCCATCTGGGCCTGGAGGGTATATTGTGGGAAGTTTTTCAATTACAAATTGAATTTTAAAAAATAGATATAAAGATATGCAGATTTTCTATTTCTTCTTTTTTTTTTTCTTTTTTTGTCAGTTCTGGAAATCTATGCCTTCACAGAAGTTACCCATTTCATCTAAGTTTTCAAACTTCTTTTTTTTTTTTTAAAGATTTTATTTATTTATTTGACACAGAGAGAGAGATCATAAGTGGGGGGGGGGAGGGGGGCAGAAGGAGAGGGAGAAGCAGGCTCCTGGCCGAGCAGGGAGCCCGACTTGGGGCTCGATCCCAGGACCCTGGGATCATGACGTGAGCCGAAGGCAGACGCTTAACCGACTGAGCCACCCAGGCACCCCTAAGTTTTCAAACTTCTACATTGCTTTTTATCCTGGCAATGGGTCACATTTCCCTACTTCTCAAACTGTCTGCTTTTCTAATAGTTTTCAGTTGAGGCTGTCCTTTGTGAATGTTACATTGTTGAGTGCTGGATTTTGTTGTCTTTCTTTAAAAGGTGTTGGAAATTTTTCCGGGAGGCCGACTGGCCACTTGTGGATCCATCTGATACTTTCCGAGCCTCGTTTTGAAGCTTCATTAAGGAAAGGCTGGAGCAACCTTTTCTCTAAGGTTCGCTTAGTCCTATTACTAAGGTGTAAAATTTGGGGGCCTCAACCAAACTCCTTCAACGAGGACTCTCTATCTTGTCTGGTCAGAACTCACCTTTCTCTCAGCCCTGTATGAATTCTGGGTGTTGCTCAGCTCACAGCTTCCCAAATCATTCCTTCACCGAGTTTTTCCCTTCATAGTATCAGGCAAGACTCGAGGGGTTTCCATGCACATTTCTGGTGCTCTCTCGCTCTCTCTCCCACCCCTCCCTCCAATTCTCGGGGCTCCACAAATTTTCAGCCGCCTCAACCAGGAGGTATCAGCTGCTTAGCTCGGGTTCCCCGTCCATGCATATTTCAGAAAGTGTCTCCAGGCAGAAATCCGGAACAACTGTAGGGCTCATCCCCTTTGTCCCCCTTCTCTCAAGGAATAACAGTCCAGCACTGCTCGATACCTAGGCCCTGCAATGAAATGTCTGCAGCAGGAGTGCAAGCCCAGAAGGAAAAATCTTGTTTTATTTTTTTACTTTGTGTTTTGCCTCTCCAATCTCCTTACCCAAATAGACACTCACTCTGTACCATGCAGAATCGATCTTGAACCATATAGAGTTGGTCTGTTTGTAATTTTAGGGAAGAGTATTATATTATAAACCTTAGGCTTTTATAGTTTTTTCAGTCACCACTGTTTTAAGACCCACCCTCACTGCTGTAGCGCATCTAGTTTGTGGCTCTAAGTTCTGCACAGCGGCTCACCAGCATACAATGCTGATCTCCTTATTAGTTAAGACCTTTTGTATGATATGGATAGTTTTAATTTTTTTCTCCATAAAATTTTCATGCATCCTTTGTTAGGTTAATTCTTAGATAGGTGTTTGTTGTTAACGTGAATGGTATTTTCTATTACATTTTTCTAGTTGATTTCCCTGTTAGCTGAGTCTCAGCAACTGCTCCAATTGAGAGGTAACGCAGATTTCAAGAAAAATCTGCAACCCCAGACACTGGCTGAGAAGCTGGAGGACCAGGCCATCATGTTTTTCAACTCTACGGTTTTTTCAATACAGAGTCTCAGAGTTTAGAAGCATACTGATGACCTGGAATGTCCCCCAGGTAAGCAGAAGCTAGCCCCAGAGAGTCACTGGGTTGGCCTCTCCTGGGCTGGGCTGTGATGTTCAAAACCCATGTGAGGGCACCTGGGAAACATAATAATGTGGGGCTGGAGTGGAGAGAAGATGAAGCTGCAGTGACACCCACCTCCCTTCCTTCTGAGCCTCCTCCTAACCCTAGACCTGTATGGAGGGAGGGTTGCTGGACCACTGGGCCCAGGCTGAAGAAAGGTCAGTTAGGGGACCAACACAGCCTTTGCTAGTTGTCCCAGAGCTAACAAGGTGGCTCTTAGGCAGAATGATGGTTCATTTCTATTTAGGTTTAGGAAGATAGTGAAGACTTCAGAGGCTGTTTGAGCCTTGCTAGAGAAAGGGACCCAGGTATGGCTCACAATAAGTAACAAAGGTGCTTCTCTAGCTCAGTCCTGGCGTGATAAAATCTGTTTGCGTTTCTGAGTCATGTAAGGGTTTATGTAATGATGTAAGCAGGAGAAAATCACAGTACTAACTGAGCGGACATCCAATCAGCCAGCAAACATTTACCAAACACCCATATCTGTCCATACTATGCCAGGTACTGGTCATGCAGAGATGGACCCGATATATTTCTTGTTCTCAAGTAACTTACATATAAACAAAGAATTTTAGTAAAGTATTCCAGTAACTATAGATTTGGAGTAGAGCACGCCGCAGAGAAAAGTCAGACTAGAGGCTATAGAGTCCAGCAGCTTTTTGAAAGAAGCTCACGTGTACGTGAGCTCCTTATAAATGGGTGTTCCCCAGACAGACACAGGGAAAAGAGCCTTCCAGGCCAAGGAGAAGGAGCAGTAGGAGCTAAAACAAGGAAGCATTAAGTAGCTACCTGGGTTCAGGCCTGTCCCAGACCTACCCACATCCTCGACTATGCTGTGTCCTGAATGAATGAACAGATAGATGAATCAATGAAGTACTTAGTGGAAAAGAGCATGGGCTTTGGGGCCAAACTATATTATATGAGGTATCTAGAGTTCTCAAATTCATAGAGAAGGTAAACCGGTAGTTGCCAGAGGCTATGGGGGAGGGGGGCCATGGGAAGTTGTTTAATGAATATCAAAAAATTCTGGAAATTGGTTTCACACAATGTGAATATACTGAACACTACTGAATTGTATCCTTAAAAATGCTTCTAATGGTAAATTTTATGCTATGTGTATTTTACCAAAGTCCCCAAGTTACTTATATTAGGAAAGGGGTTCTTCTGTCTATATTATCCCACGGATGATAAGGGCCAGAATAACTTGTCAGATTTGAAACCTCCTCTGTTTTATGAGACGGACATTGAGAGTTTCGATTCTAGTCATCTGCTTTAAAATAGGAGAGGTTTCACTATCTCCAATGCTATTCAACATAGTACTAGAAGTCCCAGCCACAGCAATCAGACAACAAAAAGAAATGAAAGGCATCCAAATCGGCAAAGAAGAAGTGAAACTCTCACTCTTTGCAGATGATATGATACTTTATGTGGAAAACCCAAAAGACTCCACCCCTAAACTGCTAGAACTCATACAGGAATTCAGTCAAGTGGCAGGATATAAAATCAATGCACAGAAATCAGTGGCATTTCTATACACCAACAGTGAGACAGAAGAAAGAGAAATTAAGGAGTCGATCCCATTTACAATTGCACCCAAAACCATAAGATACCTAGGAATAAATCTAACCAAAGAGGCAAAGAATCTATACTCAGAAAACTATAGAATACTCATGAAAGAAATTGAGAAAGACACAAAGAAATGGAAAAACGTCCCATACTCATGGATTGGAAGAAAAAATACTGTGAAGATGTCAATGCTACCTAGAGCGATCTACACATTTAATGCAATCCCTATTAAAATACCATCAACTTTTTTCAAAGAAATAGAACAAATCATCCTAAAATTTGTATGGAACCAGAAAAGACCCCGAATATCCAGAGGAATGTTGAAAAAGAAAAGCAAAGCTGGTGGCATCACAATTCCAGACTTCAAGTTCTATTACAAAGCTATAATCATCAAGACAGTATGGTACTGGCACAAAAACAGACACTTAGATCAATGGAACAGAATAGAGAGCCCAGAAATGGACCCTCAACTCTATGGTCAACTAATCTTCGACAAAGCAGGAAAGAATGTCCAATGGAAAAAAGACAGTCTCTTCAACAAACGGTGTTGGGAAAATTGGACAGTCACATGCAGAAGAATGAAACTGGACCATTTCCTTACACCACCCACAAAAAAAGACTCAAAATGGATGAAAGACCTAAATGTGAGACAGGAGTTTCATCAAAATCCTAGAGAAGAACACAGGCAGCAACCTCTTCGACCTCAGCCGCAGCAACTTCTTCCTAGAAACATCGCCAAAGGCAAGGGAAGCAAGGGCAAAAATGAACTCTTGGGACCTCATCAAGATAAAAAGCTTTTGCACAGCAAAGGAAACAGTCAACAAAACCAAAAGACAACCGACAGAATGGGAGAAGATATTTGCAAATGACGTATCAGATAAAGAGCTAGTATCCAAAATGTATAAAGAACTTATCAAACTCAACATCCAAAGAACAAATAATCCAATCAGGAAATGGGCAGAAGACATGAACAGATATTTTTCCAAAGAAGACCTCCAAATGGCCAACAGACACATAAAAAAGTGCTCAACATCCCTCTGCATCAGGGAAATCCAAATCAAAACCTTAATGAGATACCACCTCACACCAGTCAGAATGGCTAAAATTAACAAGTCAGGAAACGACAGATGTTGGCGAGGATGCAGATAAAAGGGAACCG
>NC_138372.1:30933214-31026146 GCF_054177405.1 Leptonychotes weddellii
ATCTCAGGAAAGAAACTGAGGGTTGCTGGAGTGGGAGCGGGTGGGAGGGATGGGGTGGCTGGGTGATAGACATTGGGGAGGGTATGTGCTATGGTGAATGCTGTGAATTGTGTAAGACCGATGAATCACAGACCTGTACCTCTGAAACAAATAATACATTATATGTTAAAAAAAAAAAAAAAGTAAGAAGGGAAAAAATGAAGGAGGGGTGGAAAGTGGAGGGGGAGACGAACCATGAGAGACTATGGACTCTGAGAAACAAACTGAGGGTTCTAGAGGGGAGAGGGATGGGGGGATAGGTTAGCCTGGTGATGGGTATTAAAGAGGGCACGTTCTGCATGGAGCACTGGGTGCTATACACAAACAATGAATCATGGAACACTACATCAAAAACTAATGATGTAATGTATGGTGATTAACATAACATAATAAAATAAAATTAAAAAAAAATAATAATTAAAAAAAAGATGAAATCAGAGGGAGAGATAAAAAATAAAATAAAATAAAATGGGAGAGGTTTCTGACTCCTTCCCAAATCTTTCTTAGGAAATGACTGTCCAAGGTGAGGTCCAATCCAGTCCATTACCTCCTGGGTCTGCTGCTGGACGTGTGCCCTCTCCTGGCCGTATGCAGGGGCCATCCTAGTAAGGAGGATCTTGAGGCTGGGGAAGGTGAGTCGTCGGGCTTCGGGCTTCGGGCTTCCGGCTTTGAGCTTCGGGCTTCGGAAGGAAGCGGGGTAAGAACTAAGGTTCTGGAAGTGGGGGTGGGATGGGCGGCCCGGAGGGAGTCGAAGGGAGGCTGTAATCCGGGACGCTGTTGCCGGGAGACAGCGTGGGACGCCGTTGCCTGGAGACGGCGCTCCGCCCTGTCCGCCCTCCCCCCAACCGGGCCAGCGTCCGGAGGGCAGTGAGAAGGAGCAGGACCGCACCGGGCACCGCCAAAGCCATGGCCGGACGCCAAAAGGAGAAGGTGATCCCAGATGAGGTCCATCAGAACCAGATCCTGCGGGAATTATACGTCAAAGAGCTTCGAACCCAGAAACTCTACACACAGTATCACGTGAATCCCCTCCGCAAGGGTGAGGGGCGCCCCGGGGCGGAGGTAGGGGACAGGGTGGGCGCCCCCCGGGAGGGGGGGGCCGTGGGGGTGCGGGGCGGGGATGCGGGGCGGAGCACAGTAGGAGCCTTCTCTGACCTCGCCCCCCTCCCTAGATTTTGGGACTCTGACTCGGCGGGCGGTGCGGAAGGTCTCGCTCCCCATCCCATCAAATACTTTAATATATTAAAATGCACACATATCGCGATTAAATAGTATTTTTGTCAAAAGTTTGAAAGGCTTTTTAAAATTCTGCTTTCGAAATAATTATATTTTGTAGGGTTTTGTGTTTCGTTTTGTTGTTTGTGTTTTGGTTTGTTGTTAATAAGCTAGTTGTGTTTGTTAATAAGCTAGTTGTTTGTTTTTCCAGGCTTCTCATATTGTCTTAGATGTTTGGGAAGTTCAGGGGTGGTGGACTCAGGGTTCATAGTGCCCCCCTGATAAAACGGCCCTGCCCCCACTCCTCACCTGGCACATTCCTTGGGCAGTTGCATCTGGTCCTGCAGCATGAGCTGCCCCTGAAGGCCACCGGGTCTCAAATCACCGGCCCCAGACCCATACCCCAACCACCGCCCAGCTCTCTTCCCCTAGACAACACATGGATACCTTAAATTCACCAGTTGGAAAACTGGGGGCATCTTGCACCTCTCCCCCACCCGCTGCTATTCCAGAGTATCTTGTTTGAGCAGAAGGTACTGCAATTTTTTTCTCTCCCAAGTTAGAAGCCTAGAAGTCATCCTCAGTCTCTGCCTCACTGCACATGTCGAAGTGGTCACAGTCCTGGTTATTCCTTAACATTTCTCTCACCTGACCCTTCCAGTGATGTGGCCTCAGTGAGAGGCTATGGTGCATGTGGAAGCATCTCCACCTCTCCTCACTTACTTCCCCCCCCACCCCAAATAGGGCCTGAGTCCACCTCTCTCTCCAGCATCCCTGCCAAGCCTCAGCAGGGTCCTCCTCACTTCAGTTTGCACTGATCTGATGGGCTCCTAACTACCCTCTTCCTCCAAGCCCACTCTCCCCTACACCACTGCTGGCTGGAGCTATGCTAAAAGTGAGTTCGATCTCCCCAGTCCCTCTGTAACCCTCAGTGGCCCATAGCTTCTGAACTGAGGTTTAACCTGCTCAGTGCATAAGACCCCCGTGGATCGGGCTCTGCCGCCCACCTGGCCTCATCGGGACTCCCCTCTCCAGCCACACACTGCTCCTTTAATAAATATTTTAGTGCCTACTCTGCACCAGCCACAAGCTCCCTTCTCTCCCACCATGTCTAAATAAATGGATTTCCTAAATATATCGCACCTTTCCCCATCTTGTTACCTTCATAATCATTGTTTCTTCTTCCAGAACTTCTCTCCCAACTTCTGGGCCTAATTAACTATAGTCCACTGCAGCTCAGCTCTGTAGAGAAAATGTAATGTCCCTTTCTAGATAAAAATTGTATATATTTAAGATGTACAACATGATGTTTTGATATACATATACAGTGAAATGCTTACAACAGTCAAGCTAAGTAGCATACCCATCTCACAGAGTTACCCTGTGTGTATGTGTGTGTGCTTGTGTGTGTGTGGGGTGGGGGGCGGTGAGAGCACAGAAAATGTAATGTCTTCATTTTGCTCATAACTAACCTGGTTTTCCTCTGGAGCTCCCAACCAATTTCAGGAAAACAAATTAAAGGTCAATTCTGTTTAAACTTGGTCCATTACCACAATTTAAATAATCCCTTCAGGCAACGTTCAGGCTTTCTAGGTCTCCCAGCTCATGTCCCTTGGGCACATGATTAGTGTGATCCATTGGGGTAAAGTGAGGAAGTAGTAGAATTAGAACTCGTATTTCTGCTAGAATTTGTATTTATGTTTACTTTTAGGTATAAAGAAAGAAATTATACTACTCATAGTACATAGAGAACATATAAATACACATGTACTAGGTGTGTGCTCAGAAGTTTTTTACTGGTAGGAGTCTGAGGTAAAAAATCACTTTGGAGACCACTGGTTCCTTCTGGCCTCTGCTCATTTCCTACTAGCCTCCACCTAGCTCACTTCACGGAATTACTCTGGCCTTCTCGATGTTTCTCAAACCCACCAAGCTCATTCTTGGATTCCCTTACTTTATTTGGAGCTCTGCTCACACAGCACATTCCCTCACTTTATTTGGAACTCTGCTCTAATGCCCTTATAGGGACCTGTCACCCCCACTCCCACCCCACCATCAACTCTCTACCGATGTAACATGCTTTATTGTTCTACAGCTCACTTACTTTTGCCCAAGTATTTATTCGTTTATTGTCTGTCACCACAAATAGAAGCTCAGGGAGTACAGGAACCTCCTCTGTTTACAGCCCTGTCTCCTGGGCATCAGTAATTATGAGTTGAATGGATGTCTGTGGATTCTGCCCCTCTGTTATCACATAGCCTTCAGGGGATATATCACCATGTGTCTAACCTTGTTTGGCTGCCTGGTCTGTCTGCATCCTTGTAGACCAGCTGTTTGAGAGAACATTCTGCAACAATGAAATGTTTTGTATCTGTGCTGTCCAAAATGGGGGCCATTAGCCCCATGTGGCCACTGAGCACTTGAAATGTGGCTAGTGTGCCTATGGAATGGATTTCTAAGTGTATTTAATTTTAACTATTCAAATTCAAGTAGCCACATGTGGCTGGTGGCCACTGTCCTGGACAGTGCCACTCTGGATTGTGAGGTCCTTGAGAGCCTTATTCCCAAGTGCCCAGCACAATACCTGACATGTGGCAGACACTCAGAAAATGCTCAGCAGGTGTCTGGCTAGGGTAAGTCTTCAAGAGGGTGGGGCGTTAATGTTTTAACGTGAACCTATGATGCTGTTTTTCTCTAGTTCACACAGTCACCAGAAAGCCCATGTCTTGGCACGATAACCTGGAGGAACCTGCAGATGGTAAGTCCCAGGCTTTGTGAACACCACTGAGAGAGAGCACTGATAAGCAGGGGGCTGGAGAGAGCTGTCAGAGTAGTGTTACCTTGGGGCAACACTTTGATCATCTGAAAACTGGACTCACACTCGTGAAGCTCACAGGAGACTGACATATCCAACCATACGGCCAATTCATTGACTGTCAAGCCAAGAAAGGTACTCCTAATGGCCTTAACAGTGCATTCATATATTCATTCATCAAACATTTTGCTGTTACAAGCAGAGGCTCTGAAGTCATTTTAATGGAGTTCAAATCCTGGTTCTACCACTCATTAACCGTGTGACTTCAGGCAAGTTTTAACCTCCCTGAACCTATCTCTCACGTTGTTGTGAGGATTAAACAAAATAAAGCAGGTACTCAGAGTATAGAACAGTATCGTACATGGTGAAATGCTATTACTTTCATTATTACATGAGACAGTCACTCTGATGGGGCGGGGGGGTGGGGGAGGTGCAGACCTCATACAGCAGTGAAGGAGACAGACGAGTAAATAGAGGGTAAAATTGGGATGGCAACAACAGAGAAAACAGGTGCCCTAGAGAGGCCGTGGAGTTCTGGGAAGTCTTCTTGGCGGAGGTGATAACAGGCTGAGGTGGAGTAGGTCAAGTATAGAAGACCAGAAGGACATTCTGAGTTATGTGGAAAGGCACAGAAATGAGAGACAGCAGTATGGCCCAGGAAGGCGGGTAGTGGGGATGGCTCTGGTATCCAAGTGGGTGGGCCACGCTCAGGACCGATGGAAGAGAGGTATTTGATGGAAGCCCTACCCTTCCTGGAAAGCTCGCCTCCCTCCCCCCCTTAGAGTAGAATTTGATGGAGGAAAGATGTAAGGTTTATATAGGACGACAGGGTAGGAAGGTGGGGTGGGCAGGAGGCGGGAGGATCTCAGAGCGTAGCGGAGACAGACAAGTGGATAGACTTATAGAGCATCGTCAGAGGAAGTAAGGATGTTATCTGTGGTGAGGCGACCAGCCCAGCTGGAGGAAAGGAGAGGAGCTGGGGCCTTGCAGTGATGAGGAGAGTAACAGGCAGCGAGGGACCTGAAAGCGAGCCAGGAGTGTATTGCTAACTGCTTATATTATGGATAAGCTCAGCCTGGGGCCAGGTCCTTCATTCTCAGTCATCTTGCTGAGGTGGATATTGTCACTTGGCAACTCTGGATATCTCCCCATTTTCCAGATGAGCAGAGTGAGGCCCAGAGAAGTTAAACTACCCTTCAGGCTAGTAGCAGAAGGGCCAGGAATGTCTGACTAGGAAGCCCAGGTTCTTCCCGTTCTCAAACTGCCTCTCTCACATTGAGACATGATAGGGTGGAAATTTAAAATGAAACTTTGGAAGTCCTCAGACTATGCAGTTACAGAGAGGCGTGGGGTTGGCAGCCATACCTGTAGCAGTACGGAGGATCTGGCCTTCTGACAGCCCTCCTCCTCACTCCGCCGCAGCCACGTTGGCCCAGCTTGCTCGTGCCTCAGGGCCTTTGTTCTTGCTGCCTGTACTGTGCTTTTCCTCTGCCTCGGTCTCAGGCCTGGCTCCTGCTTGGCATCCAGATCCTGGTCTCAAGTAGCCACCCCTGCCTCTTTGTGCCCCTTTGCGTCCTCCTTCTTCACAACTGGCATCGCTGTCGGATTTGTTTGTCCCCTTGGGTATGGTGCCCGCCGTCACCCCACCTAGACCACAAGCTCCAGGAGAGCAGGGACCATGTCCGTCACACGCTGTTCTACCTCTGGGGTCCAGAAGAACGCCTGGCACAGTTTGTGCTCAACCAGTATTTGTTGAAAGATGAGGGTTGCAAGGCCTTGGCAGGCCCCCGAGGCCCAGGGCTGTGTCTCTGAGGCAGGCTGTGGCCTGAGTAAGGGGCACAGGAGCTGTTGGTCCAAGCCTGCCTCTTTCATAACTCATGCGTCATCTCCCAGCCAGGTTTCTAAATCTTATCCACCATGCTGCTCATGGGCCAAGGAAGAAATACACAGAGACACAGACTGAAAGCCAGGAAATTGGATGGGACTCAGAGCCCTTGGTAAGTGTGGCTCCTTTTACTTAGGAAGCACAGAGGAAACAGAGTGTGTGGTTAAGAGAACAGTGTATGAGGCCCGACTGCCTGGGTCTGAGCGCTGGCTGCCACTTATAAGCTGTGTGACCCTGGGTAAGTCACTGAGCTCTTCTGTGACTCTGTTTCCTCAGTGTAACATGGAGATAGTCCAGGTATTACAGAATGAGGTGGTGTTCGTAAGGTGCTTCGAAGAGTGCCTAACACATAGCAGACGCTGTGTAGGTGTGGACCAAACAAAGCCCGCTGGTGACTGCCTGCCTGAGTTTGCTCTGCCAGTTACTAGGAGGGTGGTCTTGGGCACGTCACGTAGCCTCACAGAGTTCCATCCCCTTATCTGTAAAATGGGAACGCTGGTAACAACACGTCCCTCGTTGGACTGGAAACGTACCAGTAGCTGCGAGGAGCCTGGGAAATGTGATCATCAGCACGTTATCACCCCCCAATGAGATAGGCTTCTGGTAGAAAGACAATTTGAAGGACTTCCTGCCACATTTGTCTTTTAACTTGCCCACGTCTTTTATCACATAGACTGTTTTAGTTTTTGAGTCAGATGTGCCAGCCTATTACATCACGGTTTCTGGGGTTTGTGCCTTGCTTAGGAAAACCTTCGATATCCAGAGTTGCCAAGCGACTAGCTTTCCTTTTAGATTTTTCTCCAAGTTGTCGGATCTTCTTAACACTTGGCTTTTAGTCCATCTGTGTATTTGGCACCTGATGTGAAGCTGGAGACGCTCTTCCTCAGCTATATCAGAACTTCCTGCATTCCCTCAAAGGCACCAAGGTCTTGCATGCCCTGTGTCCTTACGTAGACTGCTCCTGCAGCCTGCCTCCTGACCCTAGCCTATACTCCTTGGGGGGGGGGGTCCTCCTCGTCCTTCAGGACTGCTCAGGAGTCACCTCTTTATAAAGCCCCAGAAAGGGACGTGCGCCCCGCACTCCCCACCAGGCAGAGCTGGGCACCTTCCCAGTGTGCTCCTGGAGCACCGCATGCCTCGGCTCCCGCACCATTCAGCTCAGTTCCGTGGATCAATGTAACGTGGTGGCTCTGGAGCCAGTCAGCCGAGTTCAAATCCCGGCTCCACCACCTTCTGGCTGTGGGACCTGAACCTCTCAACAACCATTTACCCACCTTAAAATGGGAACAATAATGCTGACACTTGAAGGTGTGTTGTGGGGATTAACTGAGACAATGTGTTTAAACTGCTTAGGGCAGTGCCCAGCACATAGTAGGTGCTCAATAAATGCGGACTACTGTGATATAAGTGAGGAGGAATAGGAAAGAGAGCTCGTAGCCCAACCAGGGAGCAAGCACCTGCTTCTCTTGGCCCCTTGTCTTGATCCCAGTTGTCCTTCTCTACTGAGCGTGCACCCTTCCCAAGAACTGCCCACATCCTGTAGTTCTTACCTTTCTACTGCGGGGCCTGGCCTTCTCTAGGCTGGGGCATGGGGCTCTGCCGCGGGGCTATTGCAGGGAGATTGGAGTAAATAGCTCGTCATAAGGAGGGAGGGAGGGAGGGAGGGAGGGAGGCTCAGAAAAAAGCTGCTCCTTTACAACAGCTCCTCTTCAGATGTGAGGCCTCACCCTGGAGAGCGGAGACTGGGAGACTGGGACACAGGAAGTGGGTCCAGCGGGCGCACCCCACCCTCACAGGGTGACTGAGTCTAAAAAGAGCAATGCTCCAAGGGACAGAGGAGGAGGATGGGTGGGGGACTGACTTACAGTGAATAAGGGTGGGGCTGGAGGGTTGTGAAGGGAAAGATAAATTATCCGAATTAGATAATTAAGCAACTTCAAAAAATATTACAAAGTGCAAATAATTTAACTCACTATTCTTCATTTTCTTAAAGAGGAAAGGCCTGGCTCCCGTGGGTACAGAGTGTGCATGTGGCAGTGCATCTGTGACCAGCATATCTCATGGCAGGCTCAGATGGCCATAACGGGAAGGGCCTGTGAGGGTGCCCTGGCCACCCTGCCCTGCTCCAACCCTCCCAGGCCTTGCAGATGAGGGACAGCCATCGCTGTGGAGTTGCAAAGCGTCTACGAATACGCCAAGCCTGTCCATCGTCACAAATGTAGGGACAGTGCTGTCAGATGGCGCTGGTGGCAGAGTAAGAAAGTATACCCCCCAAAGTTAGATCCAGGTGTTATGCAACCATAACAGTTAATTAAGCCGGAGGTTCAGAGTGATATGATTGGGGGCAAAAGAGGCTTGATCAGCCCGAATTTAACTCAGGGCTCCCTGCCCCCTAGCAGAACCTCACCCTGGACAAGCAGACAACCCCAATCCCAATATTGGGACACGGGGGAAGCCGCACTCAAATACCTCTCAACTTCTGCTCTCCTAGTAACATCTGATGAAGATGTATCCTTTAATTGCATAAGTTCATCTTAGAGC
Source organism: Leptonychotes weddellii (assembly GCF_054177405.1). Classification (NCBI taxonomy): domain Eukaryota; kingdom Metazoa; phylum Chordata; class Mammalia; order Carnivora; family Phocidae; genus Leptonychotes; species Leptonychotes weddellii. The sequence continues at coordinate 30,941,710 of NC_138372.1, forward strand.
TTCTATACAGTTTATGTCAGAGTGCTTGCCCTTAGTTCTCTGTGTAACCACATCAACAGCATCCATTCTTTCATTCCACAAATGTGTCCTGAACCCCTAGGGTGTGCTGGATACTGTTCTAGGTGTTAGAGATAAGCAGCGACTGAAACATAGAACCGCCGCCGTCCTGGAGCTTCCATTCCATGCGGACCAAGAGTCCAGAGGTGTGGCCTCCAAGGCAGGTGCGGGAAAGCGAAGTGCAGCAACTCTGCCTAGGTTACAACTATTTTGATGTAAATGCTGTCATTTCCATTTCCCAAACAAGGTTGTGCAAGGAGACACACTGGAGGCCACACATTCGAGCCCAGGTCCATCCGATGTCGAACCCAGGTCGTCCCACCTCCGCTGAGGCTTCCTTCTGATGCCTGCGTTCTCCTCTCTAGGTCAACCCGGAACGTGATGACCGCAGGCTGAACCACTTCAGGGTCTACAATGATATCACGCTGTACAAGGCTAAAATGTGGAGCTTGGGAGAAGATGATCGCCACAAGTAGTCTTCTAGCGCTGATGGCGGCCCTGTCTTTAATACCCAACGTGTGTGCTGCTCGGATGAATAAAAATTACTTTCAAGCCTCAGTCTGACTCTTCCTAGCTGAGTCTCACATTTCTCCTTTCTGCCCACATCCACTGCTTCAAATCCTTGATCTTATAAACTAGTGGCAGAATTTCAGGTTAAGATGCATACAATATTCCCTCTGCCTCCCCAGACCCCAATAAAGGACAATAAAGAGACAAAAACCTATGAGCGCACAACAGAGAGAATGGGAGAGGAACATCAGCATCCAAGAAGACTGAAGACATATTTCAAAGATGGAAAGTTGATGGAGGAAGGTGAGGAAACCACAGATAGGACACACTGAATGGGACACCTCGGAACACAGAGCCCTGGAGAGAGGTTCAAGACTTGGAGAGAGGGGGCTGTGAAGCAGGGAACCGAAAATGGACATTGGGAGGGAGATCCTCTCCCCACACACCAGCCAGGCATGGAGCATCTTCCACACTGGAGGTCTACTCTTAGAGAAACGGGGAAAGCCCAGGGCTCAGGGCCAGTGCATAAAACACAGGGTAGGAGTGAGGTGTGAGGCTACAAGCAATGAAAATCTGTCAAAGGAAGGCTGAACCCCTAGCCCACCCGTACATTGCGTTTCTACCCTGGGACCGAAGCTGGCAGGTTCCTCTCTGGAAAAATGAAATGGCTCTAAAGAAAAGGCCCCCACCTCCCCCAGCCCCGTGTAGTACCATTGGGAGGTCCCGTAGAGAAAGAGGCACGGAACTCAGGGCCGGTGAGCGCATAGAGGTGCTGGGAGGGGGGAGCGCCCCAGAGCACCCGGGAGCCCTGCGCCCACCCACACCTTGCTCCGTGTAGCTCTTGCATTGGGCTGTTGTGAGTTATGCCTGAGAGGGTGAAGCCATAGAGTGCTGTGATCACTCCTGCTTTTGGAACCTGACAAGATCGAATGGAAGTCTGCAAATCTGAGTGACCTTGCCCCGGGAGACATTTTCATTCAATATGATGAATTATTAATCATTAATGACTACTTGGGCATCTAGAAATGTGCCCTTTTGCTATAAGGGATCTGTGGTCAAACACCAGGAGGTGACCTGTGCTATCATAGATCTATGCCTTTGTCCCCCGTTCCTGACACAAAGCTCCTAAATCCCATGTCATTTCCTTAGAGGTGATAGGGGCACCTTTTATTCTAATGAGGCAACTCTTAGCAGCCTCTAGATAGCTTCAGAATGGGGGCTGCTCACCGGAAAGACCAAATCTTGATGAGAAACTTGGAAGTTTAGCCCCACCCCCCACCTCTGGGGAGGGAAGAGGGACAGAAGATGGACCATCAACAGTGGTCAGTGACTTAATCAATCATGCCTACATAGTGAAGCCTCCATTAAGAACCCCTAAACGGGGTGCCTGGGTGGCTCAGTTGTTAAGCGCCTGCCTTCGGCCCAGGTCATGATCTCGGGGTCCTGGGATCGAGCCCCTCATCGGGCTTCCTACTCTGCGGGAAACCTGCTTCTCCCTCTCCCGCTCCTCCTGCTTGTGTTCCCTCTCTCGTTCTCTCTCTGTCAAATAAATAAATAAAATCTTTAAAAATAAATAAATAAATAAAACCCCCTAAACTCAGGGTTTGGAGAGCTTCTAGGCTAGTGAACACATCAAGGTGCTGGGAAGGTATCATACCCAAAAAAGGCATGGAAACTCTGAGCACCCTCTCTAGCCCCATACCTTTAAAACATTTTGTCAAAATTTATTAAGATCCCCTTGCATGATTTCAGCAAGCAGCTCATTTTTCTGGTCCTGCGCTACTGAGCAAAATGAGGACTGCCTTTGTACAGAGTAACAGCTTACTCTCTCTCTTACGTTGAAGAAGTGAATGTGCTGTATTTAAAGGAACAGACCTAGCAGGGACGACTTTCAGAGCCAACAACTCTGTGATGAAAAAGAACCTGGGACCTGATCTATTTTATAATTTATACTAGAATCAGAATTAGACTCACATCTCTGCATATCAACTGTCTGCCTTCTATGCTGTCCTCGAAATACAGTATCCAAGATGATGAAGAGATTTTTTAAAGTTCATCAAAGTACTAAAAGCTCCTATTGTTAAATGCATCAAATGAAAAAAATAATAAAACTAGCATTTGGTAGACTAGAATTTAAAACATTAAACACATTGAGAATCAAGTGTTTTGCTTATAAAAAAACCGTGCTTGCCTTTTTCCTTGTGCAGGACGTGGAGCAAGCTTCCTCTCTGCGTGTTGGCAAACCGTCTTCCTCCTAAGTTTGGATTCGCTTCCACCATTTTATCACCTGTACTTTCAACGTCACAAAATACCCCCGCAGGCCCCTTTAATGTGAACTTTCCTACCGGTGTCACCTCCTCAGGGACATCTTCAGCCTTTTTGTCATGTTCCTCATCACGTTGATAAGCTCGCTCTCACTCCCTTTGTGGCTGCGTATGGAGTCTCCAGAAAGCAAGTGTCGCCATTCCCTTGTCACCTCTTTTCTCCTCTGGCTCCACTTGTGTCCTATTCAAATTTTACTTCCAACCTTATCGCCTGCATTTATTCGTCCTACTTTCATCTTTCTTGGTGGATTCTCTTTCAATTGTCTGCTTTTGTAAAATGTGGGTTTATGGCTGGAAGACGAAGAGGCCACCCAAGGGCACTCTGCCATGTGCGCATGAACGGGGTAAGATGTGTAGTGACCCACCACCCACGCACCCGCAGTGATGGTTGCTCACTACTCATTACGCATGTTATTTAGGTAGAGATTTGTGGCCTGAAGAGCTAGCAGCAAAGTTTCTACTTTCTGCAATTACTCATGGTTAACAATACTTGGGTCACTGAAATGTGAATAGTGTTGCCAAGAAACTGCTACCTTGAGAGCTGAAATCCACCCACAAGCAAGAACAGCCTGTATTTGGCGCTGGGACCTACCCGGTCCCCACCTACGTCTCAATGCATGGGACTGCAATATAATGCAATGGGAGGGATAATTCTGCCTGCACCCTGGTGATACTTTGTGGGCTGATATGGTGGAGGAGGTGACATAAAGGACTTCTATGAAGTATATCTCTGAAATTGAGGAAAGTGATTCCATTTGCTATCCAAGAAAAAAAAGAAAAGGAAGAAAGGTAGGTACAAGTTTTCAAATTCTTTAAAGGTACTAGCAGTAATGACTTACTTTTGGCCTTACCAGTGTGAACTGTTAACCTGTGTTCTCCTTTCTTAAAACTCTCAATATGTTCCACACATAATCCAAAGTCTTGAACTGATTCTGAGGCTCCTTATTTGAATTACTGTACATTACCCCATCCACTAATATTGTAGATTGTCAAAAATAGGTCAGGGTAAAACATTTTGGTCTTCTGAACACATGACCTGTTCACTCAGAATTTTGTTAACTGAAATTAGTTTACAAAAACTAAATTCATTCTTTTGGTACCAGAAAGAATCATATGGAACGAGAAATTTTATATACCAATGATGCTACAAGAAAGGAAACAATGTGAAAATAAATCATTTTTTCTGCTTAAAAATGTACAGTTCTAAGGTATTTCCAGCCTCCTTAAAGTATAGTTTCTAAACTGGTATGGTGAAAGGGAGGGCAAGTAAACTTCCTACCCTATCAACACAGAGTAAAACCCAACATGCAACATGGCCTGCCCACCCATGTCCCACCTATGCCTAGCTTCCAGACAGCATTTGAGTACCTCTCAAATATGTACCACCAAGGCTCAGACATTATGAAAAGCCCCCAGGCAAAATAATTCCAAGCAGGTATAAGCTCTTACCATATGGCAGGCAATGTTCTAAGTATTTTACATATGTTAACTCACTTAACGCTGACAGAAACTGTATTTAGTAGACTCTGTATAGACTCATGTCTATACAGAGATGACATAGCACAAAAAAATTAACACAATGCCCAGGGTCAAACAGCAGGTAAGCAGTAGAAACAGGTGTTAAACCCAGCAGTCTGGCTCTTGACTTCCACACAGCTCAACATGAAAAAGGGGTATCATAATGCACAGGGAGGGGCTGGGGGAAACCCAAGGAAACAGAATGAAAGGAACAGAAGAAAAGTCTTAAAAAACCAAAATTATAATTCACATTCTAAGATAATAGAATAAAGAACTCTTAGGGGATAAAATGGAAGATGAAAGCCAAAATAAATATTCACTAGATGATTAGAAAAAAGAACAAAAGAAATCTTTTCCCTAAAGTGGAACTAAAATACAAACTTAGATCATCAGAAGGGATTCAAAATGTGACTAACAGAAACTCCAGAATTAGAACAAAGAAAATAGGGAGAAGCTATCCAATAAAATTTGCCAGAACTGAAGATCCAGCATCCTTCCAAATACCCTAACCAAAGAATAAAAACAGGCCCACACCAAGGCATGTCATCATGGAATTTCAGATTGCTGGAAGAAAAGCTTCCAGAGAGAAGAAAGAGAAGGAATGGCAGCAACTTCTCCGAGAGGAGGCAGTGCCTGCAACATTCTCAGGAAAACTCCACCAGCCAAACTAAAGGCAACTGCAGAAATGCCTAGGAAGATACTAGAAGATGGTACACGGCAAAAGAAGGCATAAGCTAAGACGGGAATGGATTCCAGGAAATAGTGGGTGCAATCTAGATGGTCTAGAAGAGACAGGGTGAGAGCTGTATGACAGACCTAGGTTGGAGCAGGAAATTATAAGGTGGATAAAATGACATGCGTCTAAGGAAAAATAAGGATATAAAAGGAAAATTAGGCATACAGAAAAATACAAAGTAATAATTAACTCGAGGGAAACCCAAAACCTGTGCCACAAAGGAAATTTTATCATAGTACATCTAGCTGACAGTGATGGGTATTTAAACAATCATAATGATATAAACACTGACTCTTGATTTATCTAAAATCGCGATACAATTACTTAGAAGGATGAGGAAGGTGTAAGTTATATCTTCATCTATCAGAGAGGAAAGGCAATTTGAATTCAAAGTCTAAGTTATCGTCAATAAATAGCAATCTTACTTAATACATAAAAGTAACTTCTCCATCTTTTATTCCTGAATTTTTAACCAAGATTATATGTTTCTTTGAAAATATTTTAGTTTATTAAAGAACTTTTTACAAAAAGAAACCAACAGAAGAAATCCAACCGGATGGTGAAATCCCAAGTCTACAACCCTTTTTCTCGGTTCTTTGTATACAAAGATGCTGCTTAGTGTGTTCTGCTCTTCATTTTCTCTCTTGTCCGTTTTCCAGGTCTCTTCTACGGAAAAAGAAATACCACATGTGGTCACACAGCAGTTTGGCCTTCTGCCCCAAGGAAAAGAAGGGCGTGGGTAGCTGTGGGATGGGACCCATGGCTCACTTACATTTGATCCTTTCTTTCCAGGCCTCTTGAGGCCCTTGCCATGAGCCGTCTTGGCCCGGAAGCTGGATACATCATCATAGCTCTCACGTGTGTTCCACTTGGAGCCTTTCTTCTTTCCACCAAAACCAAACCTCTGGTTTTTATAGCGCCGCTTAGCATTGGGCCTGGAAAAAAAAGCAGGCTTACAGGTTACCCACAACACTACAAATCCTGATGGATCCCATGGCCCACCAATACCCTTAGTTTCCTGTCTATAAGCAAAAGCTCTTAGATGTTACCGTTACCCATAATCTCATCCTTGGCCCTACATTCTTAACTCCAAAAACTCTCCAGGCAAGCTCATCTACTTATGGTTTTAACCACTAGAGCATGAAGACAAAGCAAGAACCAGGAAAGGATCCACATATATCTTGTGGCTCAACACTTATCCCTGGAAAGCTTCTTCTATTTTAACTAACTCTTGCTAGATCATCCTCAGTTGTTTCTATTCCTTTCAAAGATAGGACATGCAATTAACATTCAAATGTAATAAATTTAAAAACTGGTCATCCCACAGGAATCTCAAATTCAGCATATCCAAAATCACATGCCATCTCCCTTCCTAGACTGGTTTCACCTCCTGTCTATGAACACTGACTCGAGGTTGGTAGTCCTACCATCTATTCCAGCCTCCTAGGCTAGAAACCTGGGCGCCAGCCTTGATTCTTCCTTCTTTCACTCTCTATACCCAACACAATTACTGAGCGCTGCTAATTTAACTTCTTGATTATTTCTTCAACCCGTTTTCTCTTCTCTGCCCGTTACCACTTTCAGCTCATTATCATTGCTCTCTGGACTTTGTAGTAGCCCCCTAATCAGTTTCCCTGCCTCCCTCAGGTCCATCTTTTATACAAATACCACTGTAATTTTTCAAACACATGACTATGACCTGGTCATTATTTTAAGCAGAGCCTATCAATGTCTCCCTCATTGCCTACTGGATAAAACCCAAGCTTCTTAACAAGGCAAACACTGCCTCTGTGACTCCGCCCAGGTGCCCCTCCAGCTACATCTCACCTCTCCTTGCCCCACACTGCACTCCCAGTGGTACCAAATGTTTGCTGTTCCTCATACACAAAGCTGCTGCTCTCATCTCTATGCTTTTGCTCATTTGTATTCTTCATTCTTGCTAAAATCTGTGTCTCTCCTATTCTCCTGGTTAATTCTTGTTCATCCTTCAGACTAAGCTCAGGTGGGACTCTCCTCCAGGGAGCCGTCCTCACACCCTGATCCCCAGATCGGGTCTGCTATTTCTAAAATATGCTTCCACACTACTTTGTAAATGCCTTTATCATGACATTAATACATTCTACAGAAATTATCATTTCCCCCAGGCCTGGTGTCCAGGGATGCATAAAGGTAAACTAGGAAGAAAATAATAATATCCGCCATTAGCCCTTTTAAATCTGCATAATACTATGAGGGCATACAATTTTCTCATTTTCACAGATGAGGCAACTAATATTTAGAAAGGTCAAGTAACTTGCTCAAAGCTACCCAAAATGGCAGATTCTAGACCCAAACCCTAGGTCTGCACTCTTAACCATCATACTGGGAGATGAGGAAATCAACTTTTACTGAGTATTCACTTAAAATGTGCTAAATCCTTAAATCACCCTACTTTAGGTTTTTCTTTTTTTCACAAATTATTTTTTTTTAAGTAAGCTCTACATCCAACGTGGGGCTTGAACTCCTGACCCCGAGATCAAGAGTCAAATACTCTACTGAGCCAGCCAAGCGCCCCCTAAATCACCCTACTTTAATCTTCCAAGACTGATAGGGCTAAAAGGACCCATCACATAGGCTTGTAAGCCTTGGTCACAGGCAGCACTGTGCCCTCTCAATTCTTAGGCCACTCCTGTGGAGGTCTTCATTGTGCTCATGGACTGCTTGCCCAGTACCCACCACAAAGCCAAAGCAAAACCCTTCATACCCCTTCTTCGTCTGCTGGCCTTTTGCTCCTTCCTTCGTTCTCCGTGCGACAGGTTTCTGATCCCCCTCAAGGAAATCCAGTTTATCGGAAAAGCCTAGGAGTGAAGAGGTACTTTGATCAGCACCAACACATTTTAAGAAAAGCTGAAGTTTCAAAAAAAAGGTTGTTCCTTGCTAAATTAATTTTAAGAGGCACATCCTGCTCCCCACACTGTTCCCAAACCTTAGTTCCAATGCAATCGAAGCTCTAGAGCAGTAGGTGTTAAGATTAGCAGCTGCCCCTGCCCCCCTATATCCTACAAGGGAGATATACTGACCTTTCTGATATTTCTTAATGGCATTCATCATATGTGTTTTCTCTCGCTGCCTCTTCTGAAGAACCTCTGTTTGCACCTGGGACATAAACAAAGGGCTGTCACCCCCGCTCGAGACCATCATCACTGCAAGTGTCTCCATCCTCTTGGTAAAAACGCTGCGCTACCACCACCACCGAACATTTACTCCACGCCAGACCTATGCTAAGGCTCTAAGTATATTGTTAGTTTATCTTCTCAACTACCCTGTAAGGTAGAAATTCCTATCACCCCCTGAAACCGAAGCACAGAGAGGCTAAGTAACTTGCCTGAGTCACACAACGAGAAAGTGCACAGCTGAATTCACACCCCGGAGTCTGCACTCTTACCTCATTACACAATTGTGCCTACAAAACCACAGCAAATCATGCCTAGGTCTACATCCAATTCTCAGATTAAGTACCTAGCCCCTACCGTTAGTAGGCATGAAAAGCATCAACAGAAACAGTCTCCCAAAAAACCAAAAAGAAAAATAGCTGGAAGGACAAAAGCAGATGCTTACACTCAAAGGCAGGGTTTCTCAATCTCAATACTACTGATAGCTTGGACAGGATCACTCTTTATTGGGGCGTGGATGGCCTGTCCTGGGCACTGTAGGACATTCAACAGCCTCCCTGCCATCTACCCACTAGATTCAAGTAGCACACTCCCCATCGAGACGTGACACCAAAAATGTCTCCAGGCATTGCTGAATGTTCCCTGGTAAGCAAAATTCTCCCCAGTTGAGAACCACTGCCATGACATTTCCTCAAACCCAGGTCTTTGAGTTGACCTCAGCCATCAACCACCAGATCAATCCAATAAATGCACAGCTGCCCTTCCGCAGAGAACAGGATGCTGATCTACTCTTACTCCGCCGAGGACCCATCAGTGAAGTGACTCCAAATATGGACAGCAGCTCACCACCCCAGATCGTGAATGTTTATGTCCAAAATGTTGACAAAGTCTGAACACTCGTGCTGATCCTCCTCACGCTCACTTCTTCCCACAACCCTGACTTTAACTCCTGTCATCTTCTTTCCTAAATAACCATGAATTAAGAGGAAAAACCAAGAAGGGTTTCCCCAGATTTTACATTAGAACTCAGACAACCATAGTTCAAGCATACAGGTGCCATTTTTCCTCTCAGTTGGATGACAATCAACAATATGGTTCTTTCAAAGACTTTACAATCATCTAGGCCAGTGATTCTCCAGAGCAGGATGCATTTCAGAATCATGTGAAAAGTTTTTGGGGGAAGGGAAGATAATATACACAGATTCCCAGACATTCTGAAGCCTAGAAATCTGTTTTGAAAGATTTCCGCAGGTGATTTTGCTGTGAGGTCAGGTTTGGAGCCCACTGATTCAGACCCACCCCTTCACTGTCCAGATGTGCAAATGAAGTCCAGCAAAATGAATGACTCCTCGGCAGTTACCACGCCCCCCCCACTCCCCGCTCCGGTGAGACCCTGGTGTCAAGGAAAGATGGTATTTATGGATCCGAGCACACATGCCCCTTCTGTGGGGAGATAAGTAACACAAGACAGAACACACACAGGGTACGGAACCAGATCTGACCCCGGCACCCCAGGCTGACAAACACTCGGCCACATCCTATGCCCGCACACTTTCCTTCTCACCTTCTTCCCGTATTTCCTAAGTGCTCGCAGTTGCTTCGCCTTTTCAGACTTCTCCATGGCCGCCTGTTTAGCCTGCAGCTTCTGTCGAATCTAAAACACAAAATGTGGTCAGCTTATGTGATTTCAATCTGGGCTGACCACTACTTAGGGTGCACTGGAACGGGAGCAGATCTTCCCAGTTCTGCAAACTGGGGCTCAAAGAGAACTTGTACATCATGTTTTACACCTGAGGACAAGAGGCCCAAAGACTGAGCGCTCTGTCCAAGATACCAAAAGTATCAGGGACCTGAAAGGGCCTTCCCACTCCCAGTGTGCGGTTCCCTTATGCAGAACTGCCTGCTTGCCATTTTGCCCGGAGAAACGAACTTCTCCCCAACCCTACTGTCTGCAGACTGAGGTCAAACCACCTTGCAGCCTCAGTTCGCTTCTCCAATATAGCACATACACGTTAAAAACTCAAACTGGTATCAGGTACCCAGCCTTTTCCATCAGACACACACGTTTCAGTCAAAGGGTAAGCACCTGTCAGGTGCAGAGATGGGCCGAGCTCATCTCTAGATTAGCTTTCCCAAGTACCACTGAGACAAGAACTCCCTAAAATCCAGCTTGAGACCCAACAGAACTACTGGAATAGATCTTAGATTAAATTTTGGCAATTCTCTTCCTCCCAAAGTTAAATGAGGACCAATTCTACCCAACTCTAAATTATACTACATCTGATATGAATTAGTCCCTCATCTTAAAGAAAACTAAGGCCCAGAAAAAAGGAATTGTTTACAAGTTATAGCCCCAGCCCTTGGCAATGGCAGGACAAGAAGTAATGTTTCTTCTATACACCATGCCATGACCACACCAGCTAGGAAATGCAAAAGACCATCTTCATCTCTGGAACCACAGTTCTTACAGTACTTCTCCTCTCCTTAAATGTTTAAATTAGGAAAAAATCATCCTTATATTTATCTAATTGGTGGTGACTGGCAGCATGAGTCTGAAGTAGACAGTTAAGACAGTAATTGTCCTCTGACAACTACTTCCCTATTACTGGGCTTAGTCTTTTCAAAAATGTTATAGGAGATGGGGCGCCTAGGTGGCTCATCGGTTAAGCATCTGCCTTCGGCTCAGGTCATGGTCCCCGGAGTCCTGGGATTGAGCCCCGCACTGGGCTCCCTGCTCAGTGCGGAGTCTGCTTCTCCCTCTGCCTCTGCCTGCCGCTCCCCCTTCTTGTGCTCACTCTCTCTCTCCCTGTCAAATAAATAAATAAAATCTTAAAACATAAATTAAAAAATAAAAAAAATTAAAATGTTATAGGAGATAAGCCAGCGGACCACACTTGAGTGTAAAGCCTTCGCTTTCCAGAGAAAACCTTTATTTCTTACCTTCTGCATCTGCTGATCAGACTTGGCCATCTCAGCGAAATAGTCACTGGGCCTCTTGGTAGGGACTCTGAGCTGATGGAGGCGGGGTAATACTGCCAGCACCGCGGCCTGGGCCTGCCGGTAGCTGCGGATGGAGGACAGTGTGATGTGGGACAAACTGGGAAATAAGCTAAGGGAGAGAGACCTTCTATTCCTTCTCGCTTGCCTAGCCGACAAGGACAACCTTGGAGTTATCTATCCATGGTCAGAAAAACTCTCAACATCTGACCTCCACCAGCAAGAACACACACACAAATGAAAACGTAATAAAACCTCATTAACTTGGTATCTAGGAGAAATTTAGCCATACACTCTTTAAAGAGGAAGGGGAGTTCTGCTAAAAATAAGTTTAAGAGAGTGACCACACTAACAGTACCCATTAACTTACAAACTAATACGTTATGAATTCTTACGTAGTCACTGGAAGAAGTTCATGTAAGAACCTCCCAGAAGCAAGTTTTTGTTTAAATAACTGAAAGTACAAAAAAACTTGAACACTGAATACTTCAAAATAAAATTTAAAAATAAACTGGACTTTGGATTATAACTGGTGGACCAAGGAGCTCTTCTCTCAAACAGGCACAATCTCCTTTAGCTCTTTTGAGTCTAAAGAAGCCCTCCTTCTTACTCTCAGGCTTATGACAACTTCTGAGGAGTACAGGCTCACTACTTCTCCCCGCCTTCCCACTGTCTAGCACAGGGACCCTTAACTCCCACACTTGAAAACAAACATACAAACTCATCTCGCGCTGGAAGTCATCTTCTGGATCAACAGTTTTCTGATCCTTGTTCTGAGGTGTTGACTGAGGTCCACTGACTTCCGGCACGGGACTCAGGGTCACATCAAGCCTTTCAACCCATTCAAGGTCCCGCTTGAATTCAGCCAAACACTGCTTCAGGCCACTCTAGGAAATTCAAACACTGAGCCAGCATGAAGGACACGGGTCAACGGACAAAAGCCCTAACCCCCAACAACCGGGTCGGTAATTCACCGTCCTAGCAATGAGGAGGCTGAGTCTTCCCTGGGACAAGAAGTCAGCACAACACACAAAATAACAAACAAAACAAAGCACAACAGTGTTTGTTGTGAGCATCTCGTGTCCTAGGACCCCCGGCCAGGCGCCTGAGCTCACCACGTCGTTCACAGCCTTCTTCGGCCCCTCTAGCACGACATTGAGGCCTGGCTTCAGGAGTCCTCGGGAAAACGCATCCTGCAACTGCAGGGCACAATCGGCAGTCAGCACCGGGGGAGTGTGGCCCCTCTCCCGCGCCCAGCCCCGCGAGCTCGGCTGACACTTACCTCTCGGTCTGTGACCAGAGAATCATCAGAATCCGAGTCCGAACCTGACAGCGGAGGAGTGTCCATGTCTCAGCGAGCGCGCGCGTCCACTCTAGTCGACAGAGCCGGGTGGCCAGGGGCCCGCGCGGCCGGAAAGGGACGCCTCTCGTCGCGGCGGCCTGCCCCCAGCCCCTCGCTCTCACGCCGCGGCCCACGTGCACCCGAGCAGCACCAGCGCCCACTGCTCTGCGCCGCCGCTCAACTTTTCGACCGGGACTTCCGCTTCCGGCCGCAGAAGCACACTTCCGGTTTGCCGTTGCTATAGGAACCGCTCCGGCGTCGGAGAGAGTCAAGATTGCTTGGGACCCGTAGGAGTTCTACCGCTGGATACACGAGTAGTCTGGTATCCGGAGGGAAGAAGCGAAAGGTGGGAGCGCGTAGCTGGGGGTCGCCTGGAGAAACAGGCAGCCGTGAGGAGCGAAGGAGAGGGGAGAAGCAGGAGCCGCGGGCAAGAGGGGGTGAGGAGGGTGCTGGAGGGGCGGGGGGAGCGGAGGAGGGCTCCGGGGCGGGGTAGGGGCGGGGCCGGGCGGAGGGGCGGGGCGTGTCTCCAGCCTCACCAGCTGCGTGGATGTTCTGCAGAACTTTGTGGGGTACCATGTCGACCGTGGTGGCTCAGTCGCTGCATGTTTTTGGTCTTCGATCCCACGTGGCCAACAATATCTTCTTCTTCGATGAACAGATCGTTATATTTCCTTCGGGAAATCACTGTGTGAAATACAATGTGGATCAGAAGTGGCAAAAATTCATTCCAGGTAAAAAGCCTTTCCATCCTGACACATAAATGAACCGTAGGTGCCAGATATAAACCCATAATCCCAGCAAGGTTACTGAAAGGAAAGTTGTTTTTTTTTTTAAGATTTTATTTATTTGACAGAGAGAGAGACAGCCAGGGAGGGAACACAAGCAGGAGGAGTGGGCGAGGGAGAAGCAAGTTTCCCGCAGAGCAGGGAGCACGATGTGGGGCTTGATCCCAAGACCTGGGATCACGACCTGAGCCGAAGCCCGACGCCCAACGACTGAGCCACCCAGGCGCCCCTGAAAGGAAAGTTTTTTGGCCAAATTAAATATACGTGTTCCATCATATGAATCGAATGTCTCAAATATGTTTATCCATTGTAGTGTGGATGGACATTTGGGAAACAATAGTTTTTTTGCTATTACAAAGCATGCCACTATAAAGTTTCTTGCATTTGTGTATGCTCATCCACCTGTGCAGATTCTGCAGGGCACACAGCCAGGACTAAAATTACTGGGTAATATGGTAGTACCAATTTACACTTCCACCAGGATGCATGAGAGTTGCCATCCCTTCCCAACCTCTCCAATCTTTGGCATTGTCCAACTTCCTAATTCTTTGCTAAGCTAGTGGTTGAGAAAGAGTATCTTGTTGTAGTTTTAGTGTGCATTTCTCTACTACTAATGAGGATGAATAGCTTTTCACATGTTTATGGGCTATTCCTATTTAGTCTTGTGTGAATGTCCTGTTCAAGTCTTTTACCCAATTTTTTTTCTTTCTTTCTTTGGTAATTTTCTTATTGATTTATGGGCACACTTTCTATATTCTCTATAGAATTCCTCCCACTTTGCGGCTTGTGTTTTCTCCTTCTTTATAGTATCTTGATGAACAGAAATCCTTAGTCTTAATGAAGTAAAATTTATCAGCATTTTTCTTTTTGTGTCTTGTTAAAGAACTCTTCCTACCTATTTCCTATTAATATATTCTCCTATATTGTCTCTTTTATACTTTATACTTTTGCCTTTCACCTTTTAGGCTCTGAGTTAGGAAGGTGCTTAGTGTGTTAGGGGAATAGCAAGGAGGCCAATGTGGCCGGACTGGAGTCAGTGGAGGAGTAGGGAGAGGGAGGCAAGATGGAGAAGTACCAGGGCTTTGTAGGTCAAAGACTCTTACTCTGATGAAGTAAGAAGCCATGGGGGCCTTCTGAGCAGAGTAACAGGATCTAACTTATGTTTCAGCAGGCTCTGTGGCTACTGTATAGAGATCAGATTTAAGGAGGGGCAAGGGAGGAAGCAGGAGACCAGGTGAGAGAAGACGCTGGCTTGGAGTGGAGTGGTGGCAGGCAGTAGGGATAGTGATAGAAAAGACTGAAGAAGGAGCAGGTTTTATGGAGAGTATGGGGAGGTTAGTTCTTGACATGGCAAGATTGGGGTGCCCACTAGTGAGGCAATGGAGATCTTAAGTGAGCAGTTTGATTTTGGGTCTGGATACAAGGAAGAGAAGTCCAGGCTGGTGATAGAAATTTGAAGGTCATCCACACAGAGATGAAATATAAAGTCACTCAAATATCAGAGATTCTCTTAAGGAGTGAATGTATTTATAAAACAGTAGAACCCTAAAGAGTGCATTCTAGGACACTCCTACCTTTAGTGCTGGGGAACTGAGGAAGAGCCAGCAAAAGAGTCTTCGAAGGAGTAACCAAACAGATGGGAGGAGATCCATGCAAGAGGTGAAAATATTTCAAGGAGGAGTCCGTCATCAACTGGGTTAAAACAGTGTGAAAGCATTTTACAAGCTCTACAATCAGCCAACATATATTAAGCACCCATTTGGTGTCAGGCACTGGCGATTGGATGGATGGATGGATGGATGGATGGGTGACAGAAGGATGGATGGGCGGATGGATGAGCAAGAAAACCATGGCCCCTGCCCTCTAGGAGCTCTCACTATTGTGGAGACATGTATGTATTCAAAGGAGCAGGACTTGAAGATGAGCAGGACATATGCTCTGCCAGGTCCGGCCCTGGTGCGAAAGCACAAAAGGAAGGAGGGAGAAGTTTTCCTTTGCCTCCTCCAGGCAGTCTCATCTGTACTTACAGTTTCAGCTTCCCACTGTGACTCTTATCTCAAATCTGCCTTTTCAGTCCCAACCAGTCCCTGAGCTTTAGAATCACATACAGCTGTCGGCTAGACCTCTTTTCCTAAATATCCCGCAGTGTGTAGCTCCCACACCGAATATCCAGAACTGAATTTGTCCTTTCCTTTTTGCTCCCTCTCTTCCCTTAAGACCCTCCTTTGCCAGATTGTCAAATACATGATAAAGCTATGATTACAAAAATAATGTAGTGCTGGTTTAAATATCCCAGAAACCCAGGTATATATATTTGTATATGTAAATGAATTTGATATATCATAAAGGTGGCATTAGGAATCTGTGCTGGGACAACTAGTGAGGTATTTGGGAAATGGGAATCACTTTAAATCCTCACTTCATGCCTTTTACCATCCCAAATCCAAGATGAAGTAAAGACTTTTTAGGGTTAAAAAAAAAAAAAAGAAATCAGGAAAAAAAAAAAAACTAGAACCAAATAAACATAAATAAAAATAAAATCCTTGGATGGGCTGTTTTCAGCAAAAAACAGTGGACGTCATCTTCACCATGACCCCTAATTCCCCCCACCTATCTGTGTTCCTTCCCAGCTGTCACCCCTACTCCCCGTCACCAGATGTCAGTCATTGGCTCATTTCTCCCCTTCCCCCAGCCTCACCCAGGCAACTGGTTGGACTTAGCCTTTCTCTCATCTCCCATCCCAGCCTTGTCACTACCCTCCTATTTTTGAAATAATCTGCCCCCTGGTTTCCCTTCCTCTAGGACTATCTCCTGCACAGTTGCCAGAGGGATCTTTCTACGACACACATCTGACACTTCCAAAAATCTCTGTGGCATTTCATTTGCCTCCGTGGTAAAGTCCAAGCTCCGAGTGACCTAAAACCTGGGTTCTTTGCTGAGGCACAGTGACTTCCTGCAGCCCTTCCAGAGAGGTCCTGCTGCTGGCCAGACTTGCTACAGCTCCTTGTGAAGCACAGCACAGGGCATATGCATCAGGGCTAGTGCATCTCCCCTGCCTCACTCACCCTCCCTGCCCTGGGCTTGAATCCGGGCCGGCTTATCCACACAGCACGGAAGGCACAGAGCCTTGGGCTGGTTCAGACACCCAAGAAAATGAACATAATAATAATAAATCCAGTCTGCATTACATTCTTCTTTATACCAATCCAGGCATAAAATATAATTTTTACCATTTTATTTTTTAAACCATTTTATTAATTTTTACCATTAATGGAAGAAGGGGTCCGTGAAAGTCATAACACGGGCCTGATTTCATCTCCCAAATAAAGTATTTGCCACTTGAATCTTGGCCTCAGCCTCTGCTTTCTAGACCACAACTTCTATTCTTGTGCCTGTTACCTCATGGTTGCAAGATGCCTGCGCTAGCTCCAGATATCACTGACATATTCCAGGAAAATTAGGGGTAGAATGCACCCATGTCTTGTTTCTGAGAAAGCATAAGCTTTACCATAAAGCCAGTCTAGCAGATTTCTGTGGCTGTCTCATGGCCAGAACATCACATAGATGACCAAACCATGAAAGAGCCTGGGGACTCCAGCCTCAAAAGTAGAGGACTATCGAGGGCTGGTGGCTCCGAGCATAAAGGCCTACCCTATTCCACCCCTCCAGACCCACGTTTGGTTTCCCCTGGCTTGCATGCGATTCTCCAGCCATACCCCACTGTTTGTAGTTCTCCACCATGCTGTTCCCTTTCTCACATCCACACCTTTGCTCTTCCTGCCACCTGCCGCCACCTGGTCCTCCTGGCACTCTTCCCTGACTTCTCCTCCTACCTAAGCCTCAGTGAGGTACCCATCCTTGTCATTTTCCTAATACCCCAGACATAGTGGTACCAAGGGACTGCAGGGATTGACAATTACCATTTCTGTGCCTCTCTCCCATGTGTCAAACCTGCCACCACTGTGCCTGGTTCATGTTGAGTCATGGTGAAAGCACGATTGGCCCTCATTATCCCCCTTTACCTCTGTTCGCAGGCTCAGACAAGAGTCAGGGCATGCTGGCCTTGTCCATCAGTCCCAATCGGCGATACCTCGCTATCTCCGAGACTGTGCAAGAAAAACCCGTCATCACCATTTATGAACTGTCATCCATCCCTTGCCGGAAGCGCAAAATCCTTAATAATTTTGACTTTCCCGTTCAGAGATTTATTAGCATGGCTTTTTCTCCAGACTCCAAATACCTGTTGACTCAGACATCACCTCCAGAATCAAACCTTGTCTATTGGCTGTGGGAGAAACAGAAAATCATGGCTATTATTAGAACCGACTCTCAGAACAATGCTGTCTACCAGGTACATCCCCGCATAACAAGTATTGTGCAAGTTACAAAAAATAGTAAGAGCTTGATGGAATGCTTTCTATGTGCCAGGAACAATGCTGATTTCATTTGCATTTTTAAATTTAGTCTCTCAACAACCACGTGTGGTGTGCATAATTATTATCCTACTTTTATAGATGAGAGAACTGCGGCTTCTAGAGTTTAAGCCTCTCACCTAAGATCACATAGGTAGTGGGTGGCAGGGGCTGGATTCACTGTCTGCTGTGCCTGTCTTCTTTCCTGTAGCCCAGAACTGCTTTCCCAGGTCGGCCCCCGAGATGGATTGAGAACTCACTTTGTCTTACGTCTGGCCTCTTCCTAGCAGCTTTGCTGGGCAGTGGAAGGATTTTAAGAATGTAATGTGAAGTGGTAGATCTTGAGGAACATGTCCATGAAATTGTAGTTACGTGGGGAGTGGAACTTGCCATCATGGTTTGAGGGCAAAACAAAGAGGACCCTTGGGAAGGCTGATTGACTGCTTAGGCAGTGGGTCCCAAAGAGGTTTTATCTTGGTGCAGTCACCCCAGGCTAGGATCTGGTACTCAGCTTTACAAGTTCAAGAACTCAGATCAGCTCATGTTCAGAGATATAGCCAGTCAGTGTCTCAGGAATGGACTCCATTTTTCTCACAAGAGGCTGGTGGTTAACCCAGCATGTGACAACCAGAATGCTCCTGTCATTTACCTGGTACAGTTCCTCCCTAACGATAGAGAACTCGGGAGGTGAAATTAGTTCTCAGAGGTTACTTGGTGACTACAGAATCAGACCAAAGACAGAGAGAGCCAGAAGATTATTTCATCTAGGTCTTGGTGAGGTCAGGTCCAGCATCCCTATTCAGAGTAGAGTACATCCTCCCCAGTAAACATTTATCAGATGCCCACTATGAACCCAGCATTGGGAATACAGAGATGAAGAAACTGTGGCCGGTCAGCTGCTCACCATCTAGTAGGGGTGTAGGTTGACTACTATTACTATATATCCCATTTGGTAGGAGACTGCATAGCTGTTGCTGACATGGTCCCTTTCCTCCTGGACAGGGCATGCAAACCAACCAGATCCCCCTTTTCCAGCTGACCCTTTGTTCCATTTTGTCAAGACTTGCTTATCTTCTTTTTGGCCTTGGTAAAATGATTTCTGTAGGTTTCCTAGTTTAAGATGCATGGGCCCTACAAACATAATGAATCTGTGCTCTTATCAAATATGGTATCAAAATTTATCATGACTTCATGATGTTTAAAGGATACTCTGAGCTACCTGAAATAAATATTCATTCGTAAAATGAGAAGTAATTCCATCAAGATTAGTTTTATCCTTTCACATTTTACAGGTGAGCTTCAATCCTCAGGATAACACTCAGGTTTGTGTCACTGGAAATGGGATGTTTAAGCTCCTCCGTTTTGCTGAGGGAACCCTGAAGCAAACCAATTTTCAGAGGGGAGAACCCCAAAACTACCTAGCCCACACCTGGGTGTCTGATGACAAGATCATCGTTGGCACTGATACAGGCAGGCTCTTCCTCTTTGAATCCGGAGATCAACGCTGGGAGACAAGTATAATGGTCAAGGAGCCCACCAGTGAGACCAAGAACCCGGGGAAGATCCAGGAATCAGAGAGGTAATGGCACCCCTCTGGGTTGGTGCTCTTGTGAAAATATGCTCGTCATCCTAATAGCCTTATGCCAAAAATAGCATTCTTTTAAAGTCACTCAGAACCCCCCCACCTTAAAATCAACTCTTTTCATCTTCCCTCTGCCTTTCTCATGTTTGTCTATATTCACGCACAAATTTGACAGTTATGACCACAGCCTAGATACAATTCTTTTTATTTTTTATACCTACTCTCATTTTATAAGCATTTCGACTAGTTTTCAAAACCACAGATTTTCAAACAGACATTTTCTAGTGGCTGCCTAATTTTCTGATTCAATTCAATAACTGGCCACCAAGCCCTTGCAGTGTGCAAGGCACCTTGCTAGGTGCTGGGGACGTGGGTCCTCAAGGACCTCACAATTTGGAAGGAGCCAGCAGACCCACAAAGAAGTGCAGGGAAGTTGTTGGTAAATCTGACAAAAGCATATGGGGTAAAGTGGGGTCTCGGGTCAAGTTTACCTCTACTACAGCCAATAATAATCATATCTCAAACATATTAGAATGTACCATTGTATGTACTAGACGCTGTGTTAAGCACTTTATATGTATTCTCATTTGAGTCTTACCCTATATAGTGCAAATTATTATCATGCCCATTTTATAGACAGGACAATGAGGCTCAAACAGGTTAAGCGACTCACCCAAGATCATAACACTGTCTGCCTGGCTCTGGAGCCTGAGCCCTCCAACACGTGGCATATGATAGATTCTTCTTCCTGGGTAACTTTCAGTCCACCATTTTTCACCATTCCCCACACACATGACCTCTCCTTTTTCCGTCGTGATTTTATTAAGAGCTTCCTAATAAGTCCCTCTGTCCTCCAGTTTGCCATGTTCCTAATCCTGCAGTGGGTCTGGTGCTCTAAGAATAAAGCCCAGACTCCTGAACTTGGCCCACATGTCCCTGCTGCTCTGACCCATCTTTACATCTGGGGCATCAGCTCCTGCCTCTGTCCCCCCCACACATGTCTCGTGCACTCTTGCTTCTAGGTTCAGTCCAGTGTAGTTTCCCCTACACCACTCCTCGGGACATATTCACAGACTGACATAATCCTGTTCATTTGGCAGATCAGCTGGGAGTTCTCAGCCTCTGCTCATCTCAGATGGGTGTACCACTTCTGTAATTGTCCTCAGAAAACCCTTGTTCCCTGCTGAATGGCTGCTCCCATCCCAGCCATCAGCTCCCTAACGGTCCTTAGCACTTGTCCTCTAGACTCTAAGCTCCTGAGGGCAGGAACTATGTCAGTCTTACTGAGTTTCACAGAGTTGTTAACACAGTATAATTCCCATACATATTTGTTATGTGGAAGGAAGGAGGGAAAGAAGAACAGGAGGGAGGGAAGGAGGAAAGAGAGAGGGAGGGGGGAAGGGAGGAAAAAAATGGAACCCTGTATTCAAATCTCAGCCCTCCTGTTTACTAATTGTGTATCTTGGAAAACTCTCTGAGCCACTTTTTCCTAAACGAAAGGAGGATAATAATGCACGCAACAACCCCAGTAATAATAGTGACCACACAGGGTGGTGAGGCTACCAAATAAATGTGTAACCTTCCAGTCTTTCTTTGGAGTTTGTGTAGCCGTCTGAGGCCAAAGGGTGGCATTTTGGCTATGGGGCTCACAATGGGTGATTTCTCCCACCCCCAAAGACAGCCCTTCCTTCTCATCCCTAGCTGAACTCACCTCGTGCGGACTGTCTCTGTAAACTTTACATGCTATTTTCTTTTTCTAGCCTGATCGAATTTCCAACCATCAGTTCCCCGGTCCCTTCCTATGAACAAGTCATGTTGGCCAGTAGCCACAGCCAGCTGGCCATGCCCCAGGTGTTCGCCCTTGCAGCCTATTCAAAGGGATTCGCCTGTTCTGCTGGGCCAGGCAGAGTTTTACTGTTTGAGAAGATGGAAGAGAAGGATTTTTACCGAGAGAGCAGGGAAATCCGGGTAAGGAGGGGAGGAAGAAGCAGAACTGGGGTTCTCCTGGCACGTGTTCTCCATCAGCAGAGCACTGACAGGGAGTTTGCTGGGAGGAAAGGGCTGTAGGGTTGAGTGGAGATGGAGACTTGAGCCATTTGTCCCTGTGGGGAGTTTTCAGGATAGGGTGGACAGAGTGGGGCTTAAAATTGGGAGGATCTGGATTTGAATTCTGGAAGAGAACTTTGGCAAGTTATATTTTTTCTTTGAAGCTTAGTGTTCCAACAAAAATCGTATTATGATATATACTGATACTTAACGTCTGGCACATAGGAAGCATTCGGTAAATGTTTGTGGAATAAGTGATACAGACCGCTATAGAGAGAGAACATCTGTGCTTGGGGAGGATCCAGGAAGGCTCTGAGTGTTTGTGGTCATCTCTGGGGAGGGTCCTAGAGGAAGGGTAACAATTGATGGGAGGGAACAGGTTAGGAATTGCAGGTGGAAGGAACAGGTGAGGCAGAGGCACCATGGACAGGGAGCAGGTGGTGTGTCTGGGAGATATTCTGCTCCCCGGTGGAGAGGAACTGAAATCACTTGAAAGGCAAAGATGGGAGCTGAGCCTGGTGAAAGATCTCAAATGCCAGCCTGAGGAGTGTGCGTGTAATTCAGCAGACAGCCTGCTTTTGAGCGCAATCTGCCAATGGTGTATAGTTGGGGGGGATTTGGAGGCACTAGGTGTGGGGTGGCTACAAACGCACAGACTGAGCCAGACTTGACTCTGACGTTATCGGTGAAGTGACTCGAGACGAGTTGCTGAATCCAGCAAAACCTTGTTTCTTCCTGAGAAAGTAGCCCATCCCTGGTGGTTATCAAAAGGATGAGCCAACACCTGTGTAAATCATGTGTGCAGTGCTTGGTGCTCAACAAATGATAGCAATCACTATCGCCATGCTTCGGAATCAGTTAAGAGGCTTTGTTACTTGAGCCAAGCAGTACTGAGGTCTAGTCACGGCAATGAATAGCAGGGAAAGTGGGAAGGAAAAGAGCCTTTGTGGAGGTTAAGCCTGCAGAACTTTCCCTGAGTAGACGTGGACAGCCAGAGATAAGGAGCTCCCAGAAATGATGCCTTGGCTTGGAGACTGGATGCCTGGGAAAAGATGCCAGTGGTAGGAAAATGGGGGTAGGAGCAAAGTGAGTGGGAACCATGGGGAATTATTAGGAGTTTACATTGCCTACTTCCAAAGCAATTCATTCTTGTTTGATTATTCACTTCACGAATATATGTTGAAGGTTTGCCATGTGCCAGGTTCTATGCTAGGGCCTGGGGTGCAGTAGGGAAAGCAAGCACACTAAGAGCCGGTCCAGAGAACACAGTCAACAGGCAACCAAACGAATATGAACTGATTGTCACATGCGGATCAACACTGTGAAGAAAATAAAGCCAGGAAAAGGACAGGGAGTGAGAAGGTTTCTGTTCTAGAGAGAGTAGCTTGGGGAGGCCTTGCTAAGGAAGCTGACATTTTACCAGGCCCCGGAATAAAGTGAGTCAGTTGGCAATGTGGGTTAGACTTTGGGAGTTAGATCAATATGTACACACAGACACACACACACACATAGACATACACACACACACACAAACACACACAGCACAGAGTGCTTAGCTTGTGTCTGGTACAGAGCCAATGCTTTGTTTACTATTTTAAGGATTTATCATTGTGATTACTTTCACTACTGCTGCTTTCATTGAAACCCTCATATTAGGCAAAATCACTGACATAAAATATAGAGACGGAGAAGAAGAGGACTGAGGACAAAACTTAGCGTTTCCTAATTTAGAGCCTGAGACAGAATGAGAACCCAGCAGAGGACACTGAGAAGTAGTAGCCATTCACTCACTCATTGAACAGATGGCTGTGGCATACCCACCATGGCCCAGGCTCCGTGCCTGATGCCTGAGATAGATGCATCAGTCATGGCCGCTTCCCCCAAGGACCTCCCTGTCTCTAGAGGAGAGCAGCAAGGCAGCGCTTACTCTTTTTTTTTTTTTTTTTTTTTTAAGATTTTATTTATTTGCGAGACAGAGAGTGAGAGACAGCATGAGAGGGAGGAGGGTCAGAGGGAGAAGCAGACCCCCTGCCGAGCAGGGAGCCCGATGCGGGACTCGATCCCGGGACTCCAGGATCATAACCTGAGCCGAAGGCAGTCGCTTAACCAACTGAGCCAGCCAGGCGCCCAAGGCAGCACTTACTCTTTCGTTGAGCACTGCTGCGCACTAGGTACGATGCTGGGCACTGGGACACAGACAAGGTCCTCAGTCTGTGGGTTCCCATTCTGATTTACACAGTGTGATAAATGTGGCAGCAGAGGACAGCTCCCTGGTGAGCACACTGAGGTGAGATTAGGGCCCACCCAGCCCAGGGCAGGCAGGGCAGGATATTTCTCCCTCCCAGAGCCCTCACTGTGCTGGCAGAGCCGGGGGCGTTGACTATGGGAAGAAGGAATAGGGGGTATACAGGAGGACAGAACTCCAGGCAGGGGGAGGGAAACATGAGAGCCTGGTGTCCTGGCCCCCAGGGAGGCAGGTGCTGCCATCACTGCAACAGGATCTAGAAAAGTCAAGAAGATGAGGACGGAGCAGGAGCCTCTGGCTCTGGCAAGAAGGAAATTTCTAATATTGATGAGGACATTTCAATAAGTGATGCAGTGGGAGGAATTAAGAACTGAGTGTGTGGTAAGGATGTGGAGATGGTATATGCAGGCCAGCCTTTCAAGAAGTTTGATTGTTAGCAGACAAAAAGCAATGGCAGGGGGAAAGGAAATCTGAGATTATAATGTCTACTTGGGAACTCCAGGCCCTTTCAGGGATTGCTGGCTGGGCTGCTGTATGACCCCTTTTCTTTTCTCTGCCCTACATGGAAGAGGGGCTGTCACCTTCCCCTCTGCTGCCCCGAAGTACACATTGGTGTGCTTGACCACATGCACTGGGCTTCTGACAGATGGGCAAGAATGGGATTTAAACTAACCCTTGTTTTCAGAGGGGATCTCAAACTGAGATGTAGAGTGTGCTCATTTTTATACATGCTACTGTCTCTTAGTCAGCCACTCATCACGTTAGGGTGAATACAAAACCCACAGAAACAGAAGTGACTCAAACCCTCCCTTCTCTGCATCTGAGGAGGATCCTTGGAAGCATGCTGGTCCGGGAGTCTGTAAACTAAAAGTATCTGAGAGAACTCTGAAAGTCCAAGGACACACTTATTGATGATGTGGGAACATTACTAACAGTTATTTTGCATCTTGGGCAGATTCCTCTGGACCCACAGAGCAATGAGCCAAGTCAGTCTGACAAGCAGGACATCCTCTGCCTGTGCTTCAGTCCCTCAGAGGAAACCCTGGTTGCCAGCACCAGCAAGAACCAACTCTACAGCATCACCATGTCCCTGACAGAGATCAGCAAGGTGAGTCTTCCCCAGTAACACTTCCTTCCAGCCCAAGGACTGGTTGCCATGTGGGCAGATTTTTAATCCAAATTTGCTGAGCATGGCTCATTCAGCCTCTTCATAAGAGCAAAAGAAACTCTAATCTTAAGATTTCACTGTAGACACACTCTGCTATCCTCAGTGGGATTGTGATTGCCGCAGCCTCCTTGGAGGACACATTGGAGTTGTCTGTTGCATTTAAATTGTACATCTCCTTTAACCCTGCAGTTGCACTTAAGAGAATTCAATGTACAACTATAGCTGCTCATGTACACAAAGACATATGTATATAAAGAAGTTTATTTTTCCTTTTTTGTTTTTAAATAACAAAGAAAGCTAGCATAAATACACTGCAGACATTGCAACAAAAAAGCACTATCAAAGATGAAGAGAATCACTTTGAACTTCCAAAAGGTTCACTTCATCAAGACGATATTACAATTTTAAAACTGTATGCACCTGATAGCATGCACTCAAAATATATGAAGCCAAAATTGACAGAACAACAAGGAAAATAGACCATCTACAATCATAGTAGGAGATCTTAACATATCTTTCTCAGTAACGGTGTTTTTTTCTTAAATAATAGGTTTATTGAGTATTTATTGGTATTTATTCACATGCTATACAATTCACAAATTTAAAGTATACAATTCAGTGGTCTTGAGTGTATTCAGAGAGTCGTGCAACCATTACCACAGTCAATTTTAGAACATTTTCATTGCTTCTGGTTCTTTTTTGTTTGTCCCTGTGGATTTGAATTACCATCTGAAGTCACTTCCTTAGCATACAGATTTGCTCCCACCTACCATCTTTTTGCTGTTACTGGCAAATACATTTCCATGCACCCAACAATGCATAACATACATATTGTTTTATATAGTGGCTTTTTCAGTAAGGTTAAAGAAGAGTGGGGATAAAATATGTGTTTATGTTATCTTTTATAATGACATAATACCTTTACTGGTGTTCTTTGTGTTTTTTGGTGGATTCAAACTACTCTCTGGGGTCACTTGCTTTCAACCTGAAGAATCTCCTTTAGTATTTCATTTAAGGCAAGTCTGCAAGCAATAAACTCTTTTAGTTCGTGTTGGGAATGTTTTTATTTCACCTTCATTTTTAAGAGATAGCTTTGCTGGATATAGAATTCTTGATAGACAGTTTTTTCTTT
This sequence comes from Leptonychotes weddellii, assembly GCF_054177405.1. Lineage (NCBI taxonomy): Eukaryota > Metazoa > Chordata > Mammalia > Carnivora > Phocidae > Leptonychotes > Leptonychotes weddellii. The sequence goes on from NC_138372.1 coordinate 30,967,716, forward strand.
GAATACTTTGAACATGTTATTCCACTCCCTTTTGGCTTGTATTATTTTTGCTGAGAAATCTGCTGTTATCTTGTTGGAGTTCCCTTGTAACTGATCAATCATTTTGCTCTTGGTGCTTTCAAGGTTTTTTTTTTCTTTTGTCTTTGGTTTTTGATATTTTTATTATCATATGTCTGTGGATCTCTTTGTGTTTATCTTTCTTGGAGTTCATTCAGCTTCCTAGATGTGTACATTAATATTTTGCAATGAGTTTGGGAAGTTTTCAGCCATTATTTATCCAAATATTTTTCTGCTCCTTTCCTCTGGTACTCCCATTGTACATATATTGGTGTGTTTAGTGGTGTTCCACATTTACCTGCAGTTCGGTTCATTTTTCTTCATTCTTTTTTCTGTTTTTCAGATTGTGTAATCTTTATTGATCTGTCCTTAACTTCACTAATTCTTTCTTCTGCTAGTTCAGATCTCTTTTGAGTCCCTCTAGTGGATTTTTCAGTCCTGTTATTGTACTTTTTACCTCCAGAATTTCTTGTTTTTGTTTCTGTTTTTTTTGTTTTTGTTTTTTTTTTTTGAGAGAGAGAGCATATGCACAAGGTGGGGAGGGGCAGAGGGAGAGAATCTTAAGGAGGCTCCATGCCCAATGTGGAGCCTGACGCAGGGCTTGATCTCACAACCCTGAGATCATGACCTGAGCTGAAATCAAGAGTCAAATGCTTAACTGACTTGAGCCACCCAGGCGCCCCATGAATTTCTATTTTTTAAACAATTTTTATCCCTTTTTGATGTTCCCTATTTGATGTGACATTGTTATCAGAAGTTTCTTTACTTCTTTAATCATGGTTTTCTTTAGTTCTCTGAACAGATCTATAATGGCCACTGTGAAATCTTCATACCTTAAATCCAATATCTGGTCACTCTCACAAGCAATTTCTGTTGCCTGTGTGCAGAAAAATGCAAATTAAAACAAGTCTGAGATCTTTTTTTTTCCAGTGACACTTTTCCTTGCTTTAATATTATCTTTTTCTGTTTTTGAAATGAGCTTTCAATTACAAAATAGCAAACTACACTCAAAAATGCCAGCCATTGGCATGCTATGGAAAAGCTCACAAGTAAGGACAGATAACAGCGTCCCATGGGAGGAGGTGGGAAGTGATTGAAGCAGTGGTTACAAATGTTCACAGGAAGCTAAAACTATCCAAAAGGTTGTACCTTAATGTTAGCACAGGTTAGACTCATCACTACCTTGGGGGGTGGCCTCAGTGTGTTTGGGTTCAGATTCTACAGGGCAATGCAGTTTCTTCCAGTTAAGAGTTCTTGGCTTGCACCAATCACAGGGGAGCCAGATGGCACTGGACCAGTCTAGGCTATTAGCTTTTCAAAATGCTGTTGTAGATGTACGGAGAGACTTCAGGAGCTCTACACTTCAGTGACAGTGTGCAACTTGGGTTTCCTGGCTGGATACATAGCTCAGCCAAAATCCAAATGCCATCAGTGAGCTTTAGGGATTGGTACAGCATGTTCTGCCCTTCCACATTCCTCTTGGCAGTAGAATAAACGTTGTTTTGCAATTTGCTGGAAAATGTCAGCATTTAAATGACATTGTTTTCATTGGGAACATCCTTCCATGTTGCAAGGAAGACCTGGTGCTTCATTTTGCCATTTTCTGCAGAAAGCACATTGAGTGGGATGAGGCAGCAGAAGTAGCCTCAGGGTGATATACTACACCTCTGGTTCCCCAGACAGCAAAGTGACAAGTGGAAGGGCCAACTTTTTTAGTAGCATATTATAGTAGTCAGAGTCCTTGGGTAACAACTCTAGAAACTTCATTAGCTAAAAGCACCAATGCTGAGTTGGCAGGAGATAGCCAGAGAATTACATGCTCACAGATGCTCTAACCTCCAAGGCATCTTTAGGGTTGTAACTAGATAGTCCAAAATGAAAATCTGGCCCCATTCAGTGCACTCATTTGGGGGTGTCAGCAGCTTATTGATGTTCTGGGTTCAGATCGAGCAGGTTGCTGTTTAGGTGAGATTCACTGATTTCAGATAATGCTACTAGAGCATTAGCCACCACCATTGGATCTGAATCTGCTATCAGATCCCACACAAAATCCAGAAATCCCTAATCTTCCACCATCTGGGCATTGATATCATGGAATTTTGCCACACAAAACTGCTGCTGCTGTTTTCCAAACATAGGGATCTTCTTCCTTCAAGCACTTGCAGAGGGCACACAGCGATCTTGTGTAATCTTGTCCACCCAGATGCACCCCATAGTCCTGACTGCCAAGGCCCAAATTAGAGGATAGGGATCTTCACAATCCACATAGCTGTTGACAGCCATGATGGCCACGTCTGGCTGACTCTTGGAGTAGTTCATCAAATAGAGGTACATGAGCTTCTTCAATTCCAGACTGTCGGTTTGCATACAGTTCACTACATCTGGAAAGAAAGAGCTGACATCCTTCCCTACAGTCATGGCAACAATCACTTTCTTCACAGCCTCCTTCCTCTTTTCTTTCTTTTCCTTATTGAGTTCAGCCTTCAATTCAAAGATTCTCCTTTTTTATTGATTGTGAAGTGCTTGGAGTCAATCATGGTTTTGGATCTTTTTAATTTAAATTCAATTAATATATAGTGCATTATTAGTTTCAGAGGTAGAGTTCAGTGATTCATCAGTCTTATATAATACCCAGTGCTCATTACATCATGTGCTCTCCTTAATGTCCATCACCCAGTTACCCCATTCCCCCAACCCCCTCTCCTCCAGCAATCCTCAGTTTTTTTCCTGTGATTAAGAGTCTCTTATGGTTTGTCTCCCTCTCTGATTTCATCTTGTTTTATTTTTCCTTCCATTTCCCTATGATCCTCTGTTTTGTTTCTTAAATTCCACATGTGAGTGAGAGCATATGATAATGGTCTTTCTCTGACTGACTTATTTCGCTTAGAATGGTTTGGGATCTTTAATGTGCGCCAGAGGCAAGGGCAGGGGGTGGCCGCAGCAGCCAGAGAGCATGGCCTGAGTGGTGGGGTAATGGTTTCCTGCATGTCACAACTGAGAGGCTTCTTTATAAGAATTATTTTTATTATTTACCAAAAATTAGGAAGTCCGATCTCACCAGAGATTTCCGAGAATAAGGGAAAATGGGAATCCTTTTTTTTTTTAGGATTTTATTTATTTATTAGAGAGGGAGGGAGAGAGAAACAGCATGAGAAGGGAGAGGGTCAGAGGGAGAAGCAGGCTCCCCGCTGAGCCAGGAGCCCGATGTGGGACTCGATCCCAGGACTCCGGGATCATGACCTGAGCCGAAGGCAGTTGCTTAACCAACTGAGCCACCCAGGCGCCCGAAAATGGGAATCCTAATGTGATGATGACACAGGTGTTCTAGAGAGCAGTCTGATAGTTCCTGGTCAAATAGAGAAGGCATACATCTTGTTACCCAGTGTTCTGCCCCTGGATGCCTACCGGGAACTATATCATGCTGGTCTGCTAAAGAACATGCCCAAAGGCATTCACCTTGATGTTCATAATAAGGAGAGTTGAAGACAACCCAGATGTTTATTCCTAGGAGTGATAGAGAAGTGAAGTGGCGGGATGCATACTACAGAATACCAAACCTAAGTTAGAAGCGATGATTATACATATGACAACATAGATGGTTGAAAGAAAAAAGTAAAACTACAGAATGCAATCTGAAGCACAATGCCATGTATGGAAATACCCAAGGACATAAATGAGACACATTAATTGGTGCCTTTGATAAGGGAGGAACAAGAGTGAAAATTAGAGAACAAAGGAATGAAATGAACACAAAATAAAAATTGACCATACATGAATTGATTATGACAGTCTGCAGCTCTGTGCCGGAGATACAAAATAAAGAAAACAAAGATACAAAATCAAGGAAATAGGAGGCAAGGTCATCAGATGAGCTTTGGGAATGGGGGAAAGACGAAGAGAGTTTGGAAGGCCTGGAAAGAGAATAAATGGCATGAAATCAGTATCTCTTGTAGATTCAGAAAGTGAACTTACTGAAAAACCTGATGGAGTTACTGGGTCCATTAGAGGCTTGCAGTCATGAATTCTAAGTGAAACCAGTAAGCCTGCTTCCCTGATTCTCCATCATTGTACAGCTTCTCAGGCAGAGGTGCAGAAAAAAGACAAAAGAAAGAGAACTGCTGCTGTTTTTAAGAGAAGCGAGATTTGGGTGTGTTTAAAAGCTGATAGGAATGTACCAGTAGAGACAGGGAGGTTGAAGATATTGGAGAAAGAAGGGGTAAGACATGGAAAAGATTGGGAATAATTGTGCCTGCCCCCCGACCCCAGCACAGCACCTTTTCCTCCGAGGTAGTAGGGAAGGATGAGTGGATGGAGGTAAGCTGATAAGTGGGAAAGGGCCAGGATTTGAGGGAATGCACTTCATTGAATTTCCCAGCCATCATTCCTCATTCGGGTGTCCCAGCGATAATGCCCCCGGTTACAGAACATGTGGAACCCACACAACCATTGTAGCAGAATACATTTTCATTTCAAATCATTCACCCAGCTCTCACTCCTGCCGGTGACAGAGCAACACCATCTCTCTGGAGAGAAATTTGGCATACCTATCAAGGTCTTTAGAATTTAGAAAGACCTTTCCCCCCAGTATTCTACTTGTAGAAATGTATCTGTTGTGTCAGTCCCAGCCCGCTGATAGTGATGCTATTGGCTAGGGATGCCGGAGGCACTTGCCCAGACCCATTCTACTCCTAGCAAACCCCAGACGTTTCTCCCACCAGGGCCAGTGATGTGGCTGGACCGGACCTTTTGTTTCTTACTATGATACTTCGGCGAAAAACATCAGGGAACTTTGGGGGACATGATTTATTACTCACAGGCTCTGGAGGGTACACAGCGCACGTTAGGGCCACACTGTGAGGTCATGGTGGGGAGCATGGGGCGTTGCCTTTATGAGGCTGTAAGGGTGGGATGTCTAGGGTTTTGTGGGTTCACTCTTTATTGGCTAATTTAAAGCCTAAGAGTGGGATTGAGAGCACAGGAAGGGAGAAGTGGGAGCAATCAAGCAGTCATTATCTAAATTATCCAGGGCATTCTGAGAAAGGGACCTCCATGGGTGGGGGCAGTCTACTTCCTTACCTGGTGGTTTTGCCAGCAGCTGACAGTATGTTTATTCAAGATGGATGTCTTTTGAAATGGATGCCTACACATTCAAAAGCTTAGTGTTGTACACTCACACTGCAGGATCTAAGGAAGTAATCAGAGAGGTACACAGACGTACATGCAAGGATGTTTAGTCTAGTGTTACTCCTCAATAACAACAAAAAAATGGAGGGGCGCCTGGGTGGCTTGGTCATCGGCGTCTACCTTCGGCTCTGGTCGTGGTCCTAGGATCCTGGGATCGAGCCCCACATCAGGCTTCCTGCTCGGCGGGAGGCCTGCTTCTCCCTCTCCTGCTCCCCACTGCTTGTGTTCCCGCTCTCGCTGTGTCTTTCTCTGTCAAATAAACAAATAAAATCTTAAAAAAATAAATGGAATCCACTGAAATGTTCCCACAGTAGAAGAATGGTATATCTATATTAAATTCTGGTATATCTATAGAATAAAATATTTTATCGCCATTAAGATAATGTTTCAAAATAAGAGTAGCATTGGAAAACATGCATGATATTAAAGCAGTCTTCCTACAGCCTGATTCCTGTGCACCCAGGCTAACGAATGTTCAGGGTAGTACTGAGAGCTGAAGTGCACAGCCAGCCTTTTGCTCACTCTGCCAGATCTCACTCTGTGATTTCTCCAGGGGGAGCCCGCTCACTTCGAGTATCTGATGTACCCCTTGCACTCGGCATCCATCACCGGTCTAGCTACGTGCATTCGTAAACCCCTCATTGCCACCTGTTCTCTGGATCGATCCGTTCGCATCTGGAATTATGAATCAAAGTAAGGATGAAAGGCTTTGGTACTGTAGTAGGCAAGATTTCGGTTGTTAAATTTGTTCATGTGAATTATTTTAATTAGAGAGTTTTAAAATGTAATTACTTAGAAGCTTTCAGTTGGAAAAGATTTTTTTTTAAGATTTTATTCATTTATTTGAGAGAGAGAGCACAAGTGGGAGGAGGGGCAGAGGCAGAGAGAGAAGCAGGCTCCACACTGAGCAGGGAGCCCAAAGCAGGGCTCAATCCCAGGACCCTGGGATCATGATTGGGGCTGAAAGCAGTTGCTCGACCAACTGAGCCATCTGGGCGCCCCGGAAAAGTTTTTTTTTTTTTTAAATCAAGCCAGGCAACTTACATGTTTCTCTTCTCTTTTTTGCTCGTGCTTGGCCTAGAAAATTGCTTTGTGTTTCATTAAGTGCTTACCACATGCCAGACACCGTGCTGGACTCTAGGGACATAAAGATAACACTGCAGTATCTCACCTTCTCATATAACCTCCTATGTTCTTCCAGTTTTCCCATCCCCTCACTCCCACTAGATGTGTTTTTCACCATACGGAGCTCTCCAGACCACTCATTCCATCTATTTCTCCTTCTCCCCAGCCACCCTTAACTCCCTAGTGAATTTATCCTCCTGGCATAGATTCCCTGAGAATCTCCAACCTAGTTTGGCCCCACACCAGAATATCTTTGGTCTTTGTATATAGCTGCTGGGCTGCTGAAAAGAAACTGTGTGATCCTTCTGATTTGGGGATTCTAAATGGAGCCGTGCCTTCAGCATCACTAGACAGCTCATTGATCACTTCCCCTATCTTCCATACTCATTGCTGGACACTCTCAAATAACCAAAGTCCAGAAAAAAGAGGAACCAATCATTTTAAGCAATAAAGTATCTCAAATGCTATGACAAAAGTATTTGCCAGATACAGTGGAGGGCTCAAGGGAATTAGCAGGCTGGACTTCTAATTCAGTAATCGATCTCTCTCACAGCACACTGGAGCTATTTAAGGAATACCAGGAAGAGGCATATACAATCAGCCTTCACCCGTCTGGACACTTCATTGTAGTAGGGTTTGCTGACAAACTACGCCTTATGAATCTACTCATTGATGACATACGTTCTTTCAAAGAATACTCTGTCAGAGGATGCAGGGAGGTAAGATGCTGGAGATAAAGGTCCAGTTTCTTAGAAAACGAGGGTTGAAATATCAAGAACTACCACACTCTGGCGAGGTGAGACCAAAGCCTATCTTAGAGAACTTCAGTGGCTTTAAAAGAAAAAGGAAGAAATCCAGGTCTTCTCTCACTTCTTGAGCATATGGCTCCATCTCATTTTTCTCATGCTCATCAAGATATTTCATTGAACCCCAAACCTTGTGAGATCCCAGGTGTGATTAATCATCTCTGTGATTGCAGAGGAACAAAAAAGCATCAAAAAGGAAAGTTGTCTCAGACTCAGGGTCCCAGCTGGAAAGGTGAGGTTGGAGACTGAGAGGGGCCAAGGAATATGCACGTTAACAGGGAGAGGCAGGAAGCAGCCCATCACATTTCCCCCTGAGATGACCGCAGAAACCAAACAGTGACTGAAGGAATTGCTTCCCCACTCTGAAACCTCTACAGAGACGAGTGAGTGCTGTGCTCTACCATCTAAGCAGCTTCATGGTCAGTGCACCTGGCAGTGGCGGCATCTTGGCCAGTGTGAGCTACAGGAATAGCGAAGATGTCAGCCAGTCCTCAGTCCTATCTGCGCCTTCCCCCAATTCCCACTTCCACACCTGTTTTAGCTGGAACTCTTTAGGAAAAGGAGCTCTTGACTGTAACCTCCAGACTGCTCATTTCTTTCTTTCATTCTTGCTGTCTTGTTTTGCTTCTTTATAGTGTTCCTTTAGCAATGGGGGTCACCTGTTTGCTGCGGTCAATGGAAATGTGATTCACATTTTTACCACCACAAGCCTGGAGAACATCTCAAACCTGAAAGGACACACAGGGAAGGTAAGTGAGTGAGCAGTGTCCAGGGAAATAAGGGCCACAGAGTCAAGCATTACACTCACCGAGTGCACAAAAGAGAAATGAGTCCTTTCTTCCTGGAGTTCACTGTTTACGTGGGGGAAAGAGACAATAAAACAAAAGCACAGACTAATTACTAATTGCAGTAAATGCAGTGAAAGAAAAACATGGGGTGTTAGAGTAAATAATGAAAGAGTTAGCATAATTTAGATTGGGGTGTTCACAAAGGCTGGGTCCTAAAGGAGTAGGAAGGAATTAACCAGACAGAGCTGGTGGAGATCATCATTGCAGATAAGAATCCAAAGACCCTGGGATGTGAGATTGCATGGCTGTCAGAGGAACTGAAAGTCTGTGGGACTGGAACATAGATATCAGAATGAAACTCAGGAGCGAGCTGAGATTGGTGAGGTTAGCAGGGGCCCAAGTGCATGGAAACTTGCAGGCCTTTTAAAGATAAAAAAGATAAAGATGGTCTTTCTCCTCCTTGTTTCTTGAAACCATTGAAGACTTTCAGGGCAGGGAATAATACGACCAGATTTGCATTTTAGATTACTTTGGCTGCAGAAAGAAGAATGTATTGAAAGGGACGGGATGGAAATGGTAAAGAGAATATTGTGGATATCTACACTATTTTGGACCATGATGGAGGTGGGACAGATGGGGAAAGGTAGGTGGATTCAAAAGATATTTAGGCAGCAAAACCAATAGTTTTTAGACAGAGTGAAGGTGGGGCATGAAGCGAAGGGAGGGGCCAAAGGTTGAAAGACTAAGAAGAAGTCGGCAAAAGAATTTGGAGAGAAAAAGCACTTGAGAAAGAAAGGCATTTTAGGCAGAAGGACTTGTTAAAGATGATGGGAGTATAAAATAGGGTAGTGGTTTGGGATATACATGGCTGGAACATTGGGCACATTCCAGAAGTGGCAGAAGGAGCTGGTAAACAAAAAATAATGGAACTTCTCATTTTATTTATTAAAAATCTTATGCAAGATATTTAAGAAAACCTACAATAAACAGCCCACTTGATCATAAGATTATGAAAGCATTCCTTCTGAGATAGAGAATGAAACATGATGCCTTCTGTTAGCCTTATACTGAGTCCTAACCAATGCAATAAGGCAAGAAAAGGAAATACGTCTTAGTTCATGAGGCTCCTATAACAAAATAGCACAGACTGGGTAGCTCATAAACAGCAGAAATTTTCCCTCACAGTTTGGAGGGTGGGCAGCACAAGATCCAGGTGCCAGCATGGGTAGGTGAGGGCCTTCTTCCTGGTTGCAGATTTCTCATATCCTCACAGGGTGGAAGGGGTGACCTAGCTCTCTGGGGCCTCTTTCATAAGGGCACTAATCCCATTCATGAGGGCTCTACCCTCAATGATCTAATCACCTCCCAAAGGCCCTATACCTCCTAATACCATCATCTTCGGGGGTTAGGATTTCAACATATGAACCATAGGGGAGGTGGGATGGGAGGTAAAAGACATAAATATTCAGACCATAGCAAAATAAAAGGCATAAAGATTGGAAAGGAATAAATAAATCATCACAGATAACATGATTGAGTATGTAGGAAACTCAAAGAATTTTCAGATAAACTATTAAAAATAGTGAATCTAGGAATACTCCTGGAAATAATGTCACTATATTTTTTCACGTGTATTTTTACATAGTAAGAACAGACAATGCAATTTAAGTGGTGGAGAGGGAGCTGAGGAGGTGGGTAAGGATGTGCCCGACAGGGTTGGAGTCCTGGAAATACCAAAAGAGGTGGCCAGTGGGTCAGGAGGTTGGTTACTTATGAGGAGATTGAGAAAATAAGCAAATATACTGAAGATAATGGGAGGCAGGTCTCTCACTCCTGGAGAAGGGACTTACAAATATGACAAAGGGGAAAGCCTAGAAAGTTGTTTCTTTGTTTAGTGACCTGGCTGAACTAATTCTGAGAAGTCTTTCTTTCCCCTGCAGTGTGCAGCCTTGATGTCTCTGCTCAGATTTTTGTTCTTTTACTTTCCTTCTGGCTACCTGGGGGCTGCCCCTGGGTTGACCTGAGCCACTTATGAGTCACAGATTGTCCTTAGCCCCCCTGAGCCAGGTAGCCTTTCACCCTTTCCTGTTGGATTTGTGTGGCCGGGAGGCTGTTGTCACAGTGCATGGAGTTCACACTTTTTGTTCACTTGTTCAGCCAGAGATTGACTAGTAGTTTGGAGGTTCTCTCTCTGACTGTACCCAAGAGAGTGCAGCCTTAGTCATGCATACAGTCTTCCAGGCTGCCAGGAGTAAGTGTGATTTTTATCTCTAAACCTGGCTTCCTGGGAGATGCCCGTGCACCAGAGGAGATTATTATTCTGTTAGCATTTGGTCGGATGTTATGTTTAAACCCCTTGTGCCAGTGAGGCTGTGTTAAGGGATCCCTGTGCAGCTTAGGAGATGTTTTCAGGTTCTCCCCATATCCTGCTCTGATTGCTCTTGAGTGGGTGTGGCTTAGCACATGCACACAGCCCTCCCGACCCCCAGAGTTGTCTCTGTGATTGTGGAAGGGCTCTTCCTGACCGTCTCTTTCCCTTGTTCTATAAAATTCTTACGCTCTTCTATTTTGCTTATATCGTGGACATACCAGCCTTCTCTTAATTGCTCTCCACCAATATCTCCATCATTTAGACAGTGACCAGAGGGTGGACTTCTTCATGCCGTGTTCCAAATAAAGTCAGTTTTGTGCTTGCTGAAGGGCACGCACCAGGAAAGGACATGCTGCCTCAGTCTAGTGGAACACGTGAGGAGTGCACCCTCCTTTCCCGAAGGAGGGGTGTGTGTGTGTGTGCGCGTGCATGCATATTTTTACTGAGTATGTCTTCATCCCCTGTAGGTTCGTTCAGTTGTGTGGAATGCGGACGACAGCAAACTAATTTCTTGCGGCACAGATGGTGCCGTATATGAATGGAATCTGTCCTCTGGAAAGAGAGAGACAGAGTGCGTGCTGAAATCCTGCAGCTACAACTGTGTTACTGTCTCCCCTGATGCCAAAATTATCTTTGCAGTTGGATCAGACCAGACCCTCAAGGAGATTGCAGACTCTTCGGTGAGTCGGCCGGGCCCCACCTCCCGGCTGCTGCCTGGGTCTGCAGAAGACAGCCTCCATGTGGGCCGCAGGAAGCGTGATGGGAAGAGGGCTCGTGAGAACAGGGCCCCTTCTTCTCGGGATAACATCCCGCCCCTCATGCCTTTTGGGTCAGCTCAGTCATTGTTACGCCTGGTATTTCCTGCCCAGCGGCTTACCTGACTGGTTTAAACTGTGGGGCCCCTTTCCACTTCCGTTTTGCTGGCGGGCCCTAAGGTCTCCTCCACCCTCCAGGCCCGTCGGTCAGCAGCATCTCTAAACTGCACGCTTACCCTGGGGTAGAAACAGAACTACAGTTCCTGCTATCATCTCGGCTTGCCACCATATTTGTTTGAAACCCTCAAACTCTGAAATTTAGGAACTACCTCATTTGGCTCCAAAGAGTTGAGGGAGGAGAGAAGAGATCAGCAAGGACACTTCTTCATACAAACGTGGCTGTGTCCTTCTCTGGGCACCCAGCGACAGCTGACCTGCATTGGCTTCTCCAGCTTCTCTTGGGTGCTTGTTACCATCCTGGCGCTGGTGCCTGGGAAAGGGCACAGATACCATGGCAGCAAACTGACCTGAGACAGGTTTCCCCATGACTGGGACACAGCTGAGAGGAGGGCTTCTCTCCACTGTGCCCCTGAGTAGCTTAGTCCTAATTCTGTCGTGGCTTTTCCAGGGCTGGACCAGAACAAAGCTCCTTCAGGGCAGGCCCGCCGTTCAGCCTCTTGGTATCCCCACTAACTAGCCCGCAAACATTCAACAAGTGTTTAGTGGGAGGGGGGATGTGCGGTTGGGTGGCTAGATGGGGAGGTGAGGGAGTTAGCAAGTGAAAAATCAAATGAGTTCCCTGCTGGTAAGGTTTTCTTTATGCAAGGGACACTGGTAACTGCTGAATAACTGTAGAACCCACATCCCCTTCTGAGTTTGAGATGCAAGGTGGCACAGCGGTCAAGAGCAGAGACACTGGGGCCTGACTGCCACGTACTCAGTGGGTGAGTTGAGGCAAATTACTCACTGTCCCTGGGGTTTGGGCAACAGTAACTACCTCAAAGGGTTTTTTGTGAGGATTGAATGAGTTACAACATGTGAAAGCCATAAAATGGTACTACTTGAAGGCTTCCTTTTATTAGTGTTGCTCCTAACTCCTCGAGCTGTCTGTCCACTAATCAGGCAGCCACGAACGACTAATTCGTGTCTTTTCTGTGCTTGGCACTATGCCAGGTGCTGTAAGGAATAGGAAAACATTTTTTTCAATAGAGAACTTGCCCCCATGTTGCTCTTAGAGGAGAGGAGGGAATGACGTGGGCACCCCGGGGGCACAGCTCAGCCCCTCACCCTGAACAGAGCCGTCTGTGTCGCAGGTCCTTCGAGAGGTTTCAGCATTTGATGTCATCTACACAACCATTGTCATCTCACATTCCGGGCGCATGATGTTTGTGGGTACCTCAGTGGGGACCATTCGCGCGATGAAGTACCCACTGCCTTTGCAGAAAGAATTCAATGAGTACCAGGCCCACGCAGGTCCTATCACCAAGGTAAGAAGGGACCCTCTGCTTGGGGGCCCATGCCCAGAACTAGCCTTTGCTGGGTCCATCTGATCTTGCCGTCCACACACCTTCTTCATCCCTTCAACCCCCCAGTGGCTTTTCTCCCCTTATTCCTCTCTCCCTCTTTATTCATCCAACCACCCATTCAATGACCATTGATTGGCTACTAATACTCTTTATTTAAACTACTCCCAGGAATATATCCTAGAAGAGAATCAGAAATACATCTAAAGATTCTTGTACAAGGTTGCTCACCATAATATTATGCATGATAATGGGCCATTTAAGAGATGCTAGAGGCATCCCACCCAGATCTCCCATCCGCTGAGTGCTGTTCATGACACACATGTCTCCTCCTCCAAGGAAGTGCCTTGAACTAAAAAGAGTCAAAGCCCAGGGGATGAGCCCCTGCCCCTCCCTGAAGGTACAAAAGGCCTTCCCTCACAGAATAGCATGAGTACACATTTGTAAATTGTCCCTCCAACAACTGCAACACCTAAGGCTTTGAAGGATGTTCCAAACTGTACACTGGCTTGCCTGCAGACAATATCCTTATTAAGAAAGGATTTTTCATTACCAACTAGAACATTCCTGTACTGAGCTTGAGTCTTACACTCAAAGTAAATTTAAAAATCCCCCTCTTTTCTTCAAAGCAATGAAGTTTTATGGATAAGGTATTTATTTTTCTGATTACAAAAGCAATGCATGTCTATTTTAGAAATAAAAATCCTCGAGGTGCCTGTGTGGCTCAGGTGGTTGGGTGTCCGACTCTTGATGTCGGCTCAGGTCATGATGTCAGGGTCGTGAGGTCGAGGCCCCGTGAGGAGCTCTGTGCTGGATGGGGAGCCTGCTTGAGATTCTTTCTCTCCCTCTGCCCATCCCCTACCCATTCTCACATGCCCATGCTCTCTTTCTCTCTCTCTAAAAAAAGAAAAAAATAAAAATCCTCTTAATAATATCATTAATATTTTGATGCATTTTCTCCTCTTTTGTGTACATTCTGTGTGCATTTTAAATAAATTGAGACTATACTGTATGTACTCTTTTGTAGTCTGCTTTTTTTTACTTAATGCTATTATAAACATTTTTTTTGTATAATTAAATATTCCTCAAAAACATGATGTTAGTAGCTACACAAATGTCCTATCAAATGATGGACCATAACTTATTTAATTCTTTTCTTACAACTGGGCATTTAATGATCTTCTGGATTCTAACCAGTATGCTGCTCTGCAGAGTCCCGTGGCCATCTCTGATCATCCCAAAGGCTGAGTTGCTAGACTGAGGTGAAATTCCTGCGTGGAAGAGCATTGCCATTTGTAAGGTTTTCGACACATATCGCTGATTATGAGAAGGCCTTTTTATCATTGATTCTTTTGCCTTCACTTTTTATTTTGAGATAATTATGGAGTCACAGGAAACTCGAAGAGAGCACAGAGGTCCCGTGTGCCCTTCTCCCAGTTTCCCCCAGTAGGTACATCTGTTGATGTACCTATTGGTGCGATATTGTGGAATGGTATCATACCAGAAGAACTGATGTTGGTACAATATGTGTGTGTGTGTGTTTCCATGTCATTTTATCAGGTGCATAGATTCCTGTCACCAGCACTGCAGTCAGGATATATAAGTGCTCCATGGCCACAGAGAGCCCCCTCGTGCTGCCCTAGATAGTGACAGCCACCACCCTCCCCAGTCCTGCACAAACACTCATTGGTTCTCCATTTCCATATTTGTCATTTTGAGAATTTTATATAAATAGGATCATACACTATGTGACCTTTTGACAGTGGCTTTTCTCGCCCAGCACAATACCCCTGAGCTCCATCTGAGTTATTTCACGTATCAATATTTCATTTTTTCTTACTACTGAGTAGTATTCTATGGCATGGATGCACCATAATTTGTTTAACCATCTACCTGTTGTAGGATAGTTCATTTTTTCCCAGTTTTTGGCTATTACAAATAAAGCTGCTGCGACCCATCATCCGCAGGCTTTTGTGTGGACCTTCATTTCTCCATGATAAATGCCTAGGGGAATGATTGCTGGATCACAGGATAAGTTTATGTTTAGTTTTTTAAGAAACTGCTGAGCTGTTTTCCATTCCCACCAGCACTGCATGCAAGATCCAGTTGCCAGCATTTGGCATTGTCACTATTTTTTACTTTAGCTGTCCTAACAAGTATGTAGTAATATCTCCCCATAGTTTTAATATGCATTTCCATAGTGGCTAATAATGTTGAACATCTTTGCATGTGCTTTTTGCCATCTGTATATCCCCTTTGGTAAAACGTCTCCATATTTTTTGCCCACCTTCTAGTTGGATTGTTTGGGTTTTTTACTGCTGAGTTTTGAGAGTTCTTTTTATAATCCAGGTAATAGTTAACTCTTAAGATTCCGAATCCACAGAGGACATAAACACAGTCTTGCTTCCTCTATTCATTAACAGAAGCTTATGAGAGCTCCCTGTCTTATTCTTACCCAGGATCCAGTCTTCCTGCCTGTGAGGGTGTGCCCGCTCAGGGTTGCCTGAATGAAGACCTCGCACATAGCCAGATCAGTTCTGGTCATCCATGACCTCTGAAAGCTTCCTCTCTAAGCTCTTTTTCTCCTCAGATGTTGCTCACCTTTGATGACCAATTCTTGCTGACCGTTGCCGAGGATGGCTGCCTGTTTACCTGGAAGGTCTTTGATAAGGATGGTCAGGGAATCAAGCGAGAGAGGGAAGTGGGCTTTGCCGAAGAGGTGCTTGTTACTAAAACAGACATGGAAGAGAAGGTAAGAATCAGATCGAATGAAGAGGGACGTGGAAGTCCCTTACCAGACTGTGTCCGAACCCTTGGGATTGGCATTCGAGGCCCTGTACGCCTGGCTGCACCCAGTGCCCCACTCAGACTCCCATGCTCCCTGCACATTTCCGGCCCACACCACCATGCTGCTCTCCTCCCTGTGGCTGGATCTCTTTCCACCCTCATCCCTGCCCGCCATCCTGCCCCTGGTCATCCTGACTCCTACTCTGCTCTACATTTAGCCTGTGAACTAGCTCTCCTCCTCCCCCTCTTGGAGGGCAGGAACCATGACAAGCTGTTCTCTTGTGTGACCAGCAGTTGCTAGACACATGGAAGACAGTCGATACATATTTACAGAATGGCACTGACAAGCTGAATATGCCAGTTGTATCTGTGAAACTTAATAACTGCTTAGTGGAGCCTTATTTATTTAAAAAAATGAAGTATTTAGAAAACATCCCTGAAACCCAGTCTTCTTAATAATAAAACAATAAAAGTAATGATAACCAGCATTTTTTTTTAGATTTTCCATGAACCAGGCACTGTACTAATTACAAGTATTTTCTTGTTTAAATGTGACATCATCTCTATGAAAAAGATACTTTTATTCTCCCCATGTTTCAAGAGGTGACTTTGGAGAAGTTAAGTGACATGTTTTAGGACTAGAGTTCTGCTCTAGATTCAATCTAGAGCCTACTCTTTTAATCACTACTCCAAAGGGCCCTCCCTCCTATGAATGCATCAAACACTCTGGGAAGATGTGTTTTGAGAGTTTTGAGTGGGCAGCTAGCTCTGCACCACGCTCCCTAAGGGAGACACCGAAGGGGTGGGAAACTCACAAGGCTTACAGAGAATGGCAGAGCTATGCATTCATTGCTGTTTATCCAGAATCTCGAGTGTGTTTATTGAATACCTGCGTTTGCTAGGTACTAGGGATGCATGTGTAAAAAGACAGGCCTGGGCCCTGTGATCAGGAAACTCATAGTCAAGTAGAGATGAGTAAAACCATCAGAACAGCCATGCAAAAAATGGCCCCAAAGCAGGATGATAAGACCCAGGCATTTCCAGAGATCCCTGCTAGAGCTCCATGGAACTTTCTACAGGAAAGGCAAAGTGGGAGGAAAGGATGAGGGAGAGCCTATGAGAGTCAGGGTCTGACCTACGGCAGGCAGGCAAGTATGTCTCCTCTCTTCCTTCTTCTCTCTGTTTTCTCCCCCATTCCTCCCAGAGGGTAGGGGAAGAGAGCAACTGGGAGACTTCAGGGTGTGCCAAAGGCCTGACTCCCAACCCAGCCCCCAGCTTGGCCTAGCAGAACTGCTGCCAAGCTGGAAGTGACTAGCATATGTTCTGCTCATTTCCTGGAGCCCCTTCTCTCTCTACATCTGTGAGACCACGCTCTTATTCCCTCTGAGCCTCTCTGTCCTTCCCAGCTCCCTCCCAGCTCTCTCTCACATTTCCAGGGACTCCTGGGTGGCTCGGTCAGTTAAGTGTCCAACTCTTGATTTCGGCTCAGGTCATGATCTCAGTGTTGTGAGATTGAGCCCCATGCCGGGCTCCACACTCAGTGGGAGTCTGCTTGGATGTTCTCTCCCTCTGCCCCTCCCTGCCTCCCACACTCGCGTGCGCTTGCTCTCTTTCTCTCTCTCTCTCTCAAATAAATAAATCTTTTTTAAAAAATTAAAAATAAAAGTCACATTTTCCAGAATTCCTGGCTCTCTTTTTCTCTTTATATAATATGATTTTCTATGTAACTGTCTCTCAGGACATGATTTACCTACTCATTCAGTCATTCATTCATCCATCCATCCAACTAGTACTCACAGAGGGGTCTGTTATGTACCAGACACTGTACTAAGGTCTGGGATGACAGAAGTGAAAGATATGCAGGGGCCTTTAGCTTGTAGCCGGGAAGGAGGCACAGGTAAAATTAAAAAGGGAAATTAAGTGTGTTACAGGTGTTATGAAGGAATGATGCTCTGGGGTCACAGGGGAAGGGACACTGACCCAGGCCAGGTGGTGCCAGAGGAAGTGAGCCTTGGATGGAGCCTTCAGGAACAGATGGAAAAAGGTCTTCCACACCAAGGAATGAGCGTGCAGAAGGATGAGAGAGGTGCTCTGGGGAAGATGCTCCTGGCTAGGTGGGGCCAGAGAAGAGAGGGTATGTGGAGCTGGAGCTGGAGGGGGATTGTGAGGGCCTTTTACACCACGTTTTAGACTTCGGACATTGTTCCTAACGACCTGCTGAGAGATCTAAGTTAGGGAATGACTTGATGAGATTTGCATCATAGAAAGCCACCTCTGCAGCCAGGTGGAGAACAGACTGAGGGAGGGAGGGAGGAAGGATGATGAGCATGTGCCTGAAACCAGCACTCCCATCAATAAATGTATTCCACCAATCCAAGGCAGACCCCAGGGTGACCTCCTCATCTGATAAACATTCATTTAGTGCTATGTTGCTGGTTCTGCGCTAGGCACCCAGGATAAAGCATTGAAGCAAGATAGGCCAAGTGCAACCTGCAGGGAGCGCTCTTCCGAGGAGATGGTCTTCATCCACAGCCCTGTCCCCTTCACCCCACACCCAGTCAGGCACCACATTCCCTAAAATCTTGCTCTTGAATCTCTCCATTCCACTCTCCTCCCCCAACCCCCACCTGGACTGTGCAGTACCCCCCCACACACACACCTAATCCCTCTGCCTTAGTGCTTGAATCTAGCCTGAGCTGCACACTGCCACCAGAGAGGCCTTTCTGAGACCAAATCAGCTTAATCAGGTTGGACAGGACCTCCAGAGGCCCTGTAGAAGAAAATCCTAATTTCTTATCATGGCTGGCAAGGACCTTGATGGCCTGACCCGGTCTAGGCTTCCTGTCCCTCTGCCTCCCACCCATACGACATCATACGCAATGCCCTGACCAAACATCCCCTCTCTCATCCCCACCTTTGCCCTTGCAACTTGTGTTCGTCCCTCATCTCAGTCTCCCCTCTGTGCCAGGCTCACACTTGTCCACTGGCCGGGAATGGGGAAATGTGCATAACACATTGTCAGTGTCGGGGGGGGGGGAGATGGGCCAAAAGAGATGAGATGGGGATACGCAGCATGGGGTGAGGGGTGATCGTGGATGAGCGAGAGGAAAACACCTGTGTTCTCCCCCTCTCTGTCATCAGCATTACCTTTTTCGGGAAATGAAGGTGTGTGTCTCACGGTATTTTTAAAAAACTTTGGCATCAGTGAATACAACAGATTGCAAGAAGTAGTCACTAGACACAGGAGCCAGCAAGGCAGGAAGAGTTAGGACCCAAATTAAAGTAATGATAGTGAGGCCAGAAGAGGCATGACAGATGTTGAGCGGGACACACTGACAGTCTTGTGGAACCACCTGGCTCTGGGCATCTCTCGCAACTTGTAATGATGTCATTTGACTCCCTCTGTAGTAAGTTCCATGGGGCAGGCATCATGGTTCAACACATGTTCTTCAGGTACCTACCGTGTGTTAGGCACGCTTCTGTATATCAGTATGCAAAGCCAACAAAGATCTCAGCCTTCCTCGAGCTTGAATTCTAATGGGGGAAGAAGACAAAAGGCAATAAACAAAATCATACATAAATTGTATTGGAAAGTGCCTAGATCTAAGAAAATAGTAAAAAGTAGAGCAGAGTGAGCAGGGTCATGAGTGCTGGGAATGGGAAGGGAAGGGTCACAGGATTAACTAGTTTGGCCCGAGTAGACTTCACTGAGCAGGTGGCATTTACACATATTTGAAGATGAGAGAACTAACGTCATGCCTGGCGCACAGCGGGGCTTACTGAATGGACGTCATGAGGGCAGAGGAAGAAGCTCATATGTCTCCTGGTTTTTAGTCCAGGTGTCTTGTGGGGAAGAGATGACAAGTTCTAGTGGAGACACATGAGTTTGAGGCTGGGCGGAGCCACAGATCTCAGAGAGCTCAAGGCTACCAGTTTAAATATTCTAATTCACCCACACTGTGAATGTTCTTGATTCTGGTGTCCTTCTCCCAAAGGCTCAGATTATGTTGGAGCTAAAGACTCGTGTGGAAGAATTAAAAATGGAAAATGAGTATCAGCTTCGACTGAAGGACATGAACTACTCTGAGAAGATTAAGGAGCTAACAGATAAGTTCCTCCAGGAAATGGAGTCCTTGAAAACAAAAAACCAGGTCTGTTTGAGAGACTCAGTCAACACCCACAAATAACAAGACGTTTTCAATTTACTCAAGATGGAACTGGCGTACACTATCCAAGCTACGCTCAAACAATGAACCATATGATAATGTGTGATTTTTCAGCATAGTTGATAACATCAGAAATGCTTACAGCAAAGTGCCAGGTGGAACAAAGCAGAATATAAAACTCTCTATAGTGAATGGTATTAATCAAGTAAAATAAATACACATAGATCAGTTCGTAAGAAAATAGCTAGCACTGTGATTACCTCTGGAAGTTGGGATTCTGGATCATTGCAATTTTGTTCTTTATACTTTTCTGTATTTTGCAAATCCTCTACAATGAGACTATATTATCTTTATGATCAAGAGAAACTTACTTAAAAACAGAATGAAAAGGTCATAGGAAAAACAAAGGATAGAAAAAGAGCTACCAGAATTTCAGGATCGTCAGCAGATTAAATAAAATTAGTCTAAATGGTCCTCCTGTAGTTAGATTTGATCCAGAACTCACCCAGAATAGTTCCTTATTCTCCACATATCTGTTTTGCCCTTCATCCAAAACCCCCAATTTTTGGCTCAGAGGGTATTTGTTTTTTATGCTATCTCCACAGGTCAGAGAGTTTGACCAAAAAAAAAAAAAAAAAGTCCCTGGCTGTTAGTTTTATTACCTTTAGTCAACAAACATTGCTGTGGGGCCCTCCATAAGCTAAACACAAAGTTATTCCTGGGGGCGGCCCCTCTGCCTGCAAGGAGCTTTCCTGCTGGATTAAAGAAAACACTCCTTAGAAGCTGACACATTAGCACATCCAAGAATTTAGTTGACAGCAACATGCAGACAACAGAGAATTCAAATGAATCTTTACTTTCTTCCACCCCAAAATCCATCTGCTACATGTCCAAAACCGAACTCATCATTGACAAGACCCATTTAGTAGAAAGGATATAAATAGAGAAAGTCTAGAACTTTCAGAGCAGAATATAATGTAAAGAAAAAGTGATAGCTTGCTTGTTGCTCATGGAACAACGCTTGGTGCAAAATAAGGGCTTGAGAAATATTTGTGAGTGAAGGAGGATGTCACTTATAAAATGTGCTCTTGCCCTAAGGCAGCTTTCAGCAGATGTGTGGGAATGAGAATAGTCCATTCTGTGTTTTAGGTTTTAAGAACAGAAAAAGAAAAGCAGGATGTGTCCTATCGGGAACGCATTGAGGACCTGCTAGACAAACAGAACCGTGAACTGCAGGACCTGGGTGAGTACCCAGGTAGAGGCCATGGGGTTGGGTGGGGGCAAAAGTCTGAGAGTCCCCCGGATCCCACAGAAGTCCCAGGTAATCTGGCTTTATCTGTCCACACGCTGCATTTATGCCCTGGATCTCATTGTGGTTTTTACTCCTGTGTATTTGCTCATTCGTTAAACATGTACTAAACCCTTACTGCATGCCAACAGGAGATAGAGAAGAGTGGGGGTCTGGAGCCTGATAGGCTATCATGGGTCCCAGACTCACCAACCATATTAGGTGCTCTGGGGAGTCACCTAACCTCACTGAGCCTCAGTTTACTCTTCTGTAAAACAGGGCTGCTGCTAACTATGTTGCATATTCAAGACATTCTTCTTCGCCCTGAACCCCCAAACATCCCTCTGCCCTTTCCTGGAAACCTTCTGCCTAGCCGACACTGTGGGGACGTTTGGCTGCCTGATGAGCTGGTGGGGTGTGGGCAGGTGAGGAAGCTGGGCAGGCATTTGCCTCGTGGCTTTGAAGGCACCTGCCCTAGCTGCTGCTGGCTGCGAGTGGGAGAGCTCAAAGGCTCCTGTCCCACATGAAATAACCATCCTTGCTTCTCTCCAGAATGTTGCAACAACCAAAAGTTGCTTCTAGAATATGAGAAGTACCAGGAATTGCAGCTCAAATCCCAGAGGATGCAGGAAGAGTATGAAAAACAGCTTCGGGATAACGATGAGACCAAGAGCCAGGCCCTGGAGGAGCTGACTGAGTTTTACGAGGCCAAACTGCAGGAAAAAACCACCCTTCTGGAAGAGGTACTCACCAGAAGCTGACCTGCACCTCCCTTTCACGGTGCATCCTGCAGGCCTGGCCTGTGACCAGCCCGGAGAGCTGTGGGAAAGCCAGCCTCACTTTTGCCTTCCATCCCCTCCCTTCAGCATGCGTGCATCTGGCCTTGGCATCTGCTCATTACCATTTCTTTCCCTCTAGACCAGGGAACCCAGTGAGCTGGGAGGTGCTCAGCTTTAGGGACTGAAATTCTGTAGACAGGCTATGTTCATATCTGCTGTTCTATCCTAATTGTACCTTCAAGCCTTAAGGACTGGAGAGACCTTTTTAGGAGAAGTCGGTAGGACCTAGAGAGGAACCAGGGCCATGAACGATGGGGCAGGTGGTTGCCTGAAACCCTTTAGCCACTTCTTATGTCTTACGAGATGAAATCATTCCTTCACTGATTTAACAAACCCAGATGGTATCTTAATGGTTTACCAGCTTGAGTGTTGGGTGACCAAGAGAAATAACGACTGGGGGCCCAGTTTTCAGCTGTGTGAGGGAGGTGGTCACACAGATGGATCCTTGGAGAGGGGCACACAGGATAGCTGGGGGACGCAGACCGCCCGGAGAGGGCAGGGCCGGCTTGCAGGAGCTAAGGAGGCCCAGGAAGAACTGAAGCTGGAATGAACAGGAGACGGGGGAAATGCAGGAGGGAAGGGCACGCAGGCAGAGCCAAGTCAGAGAACGTTCAAGCAGTTTGGGTTGCCAAAATATCTAGTTTCCCAAGATGAAAAGAAAACTGAGAAGAGCCAGATGGCCGCCTTTTCCACATGAAATTGCAGCAGATGGCACACCGTAAGTGAGGGGCAGGAGAGCCAGGGAGCTGTGGAAGGGGTTTTGGAGGGAAGGAGGCAGGGGGCGACGGAGAAAAGGACCGGCAGGTGCGTAGCTGAATGTGCAGCCCAGGTTGTATACCTGAATTCTGGCAGCCTTCGTCCGCCGGGCCGCGTGCTTTTCCACAGCAGGGCTCAGCAAGCAGGACGGCGAGTGAGGAAGACGTGGAGCAGCCCTGCTGCCTGGCTGGGGTTTTACTGAGCGGTGCCACAGACAGACACAGGTCATCTGCTGAGCAGCCAGCAGGTCCGGGCCAGAGAGGGGTAGAGAACTGAGAGCCTGGAAGACAGTGGGGGAATCGGGACAGGGCCGGGGGACATGGCAAGCTGGAGAGCTGTGCCGGATACCTGGGGTCCAACAGGGAGATCACCAGTGCTGAGGGCAGGGCCTGCATTTTCAGGTTTCACATGTGGCCCCATTCCAGGACTGGACCTGAGCGTGGGTGGCTGAGGCCACGGTGAGACAGGGCTCAAAGCACCCTGGGACATTACAGGACCCTCTGTCCCCTCCCTCAGTTAACGGCAGGAGGACTGAGTCGGCGCCCAGAAGTCTTCAGGGAGCTGGGAAGGGAGTAGGCAGTGGGGGATACAGGAGGTGGGAGGTGGAGGGTGGAGGGCTCCTCACAGCTTGAGCCTCTGCAGGCTGAGCTCTGACAGCCACACTGGGAATGTTCCCTGCCCCAGCCCTGCCTGGCCCTGCCGGCCTCCCAGCTCTGGTCTCAGGTCCCTGCCCACCTCCCAGCCCTGGTCCCCGCTGCTGCCATCCAGCTCGCTCCCATCTACCCACGTGGAGTAGCCAAGTTCCCCACACAACCTCTGAGCCTCTGCTCTGGATGATTCCTGGCCGCTGGTCCTCCCCCTTACAGACTCAGGACGAGAGCCAACTCCTGGAGGGATTCTTCACAGCCTGTCTCCCCTCCCACAGGGCTAAGCAGCCTTCCTCTGTGTCCTCAGGGCCCCTAGACTCCTTGCTCTTACATGTCCTATGCAGTAGCATCCTGCCTTTACTTCTCCCCACCCCCCGGCCTGGGAGCTTCTCAAGGGCAGGGACTGTGTCTCACCCATCAGCGATTTTCAAAACCTGCAAGGGATGGGGGCGGGGGGGTACGTCCTACATGTTCCAGAAATGTTTGTCCACTTCCAGTAGACTGATCTAAGCTTTGCCTTTGGGGGCTTGAGGTTTGGGCAGGGGGATGAATCTGCCCTGAGGGGAGAGAGGCTGGCCTTCCTCCCAGGACCCCCACAGTGATTACAACCCGTTTCTTCTTTTGAGTCAAAGATTTCAACTCGGAACTTCCCTAGGGAGCTCCCACCTGGCAGGCCTCCTCGCCCACTTGGCTGGCCTACTTTCCTTTTTAGCTACATCTACCAGAGCCAGAGCGGTGGCTGACGGGTGACTCTGGGATGCAGACGGAGCACACGGCCCCAGGCTTCTGTCTAGCAAGGGTCTGGGGACACGTGATGGGGAACGAGAGCAGCCTTCCTTGGGAGCCCAGTTTTAAAACCATCTTGTCTCTCTGAGCCCCCGAAGCACTCACTCCAGGGATGGTACAGCTCGCGAGCATGCCAGGGTCGGTGTGAGGGGAAAACAGTGGACTCTGACTTAATCTATAACTCGCACCACTTGGGGGCAAAGAGGAGGAACGCCCGAGTCACCTCTCAGACACCGCCAGGCAGGCGGAGTTAGTTTTCCCAGCATCCGGGCTCCAGGCTTTCACTGTCTACGTACCAGCTGCTGGGCAGGGGGTCCCCAGAGGTGAGCAGAGGGATGTGACCCCGCCATTGAGGAGCTTCCGTGCCAGTGGAGGGTCCTGTCAAACAGGCATCAGTAACATAAAGTGCTGGGGGACGTGCAGGGGACTGGATTAAGGAGCAGGAGGGCAGAGTTCAAGATGCCCTCGTTCAGGTAGCGACTGAGTACCTACTGTGTGCCCGGGCAGGTTGTAGTCTGGGAACGCAGTGGTGGGCATGAGAGACCGGGTGTCTGCCCTTAAGGACCTCCTATCTAATGGGAAAGGCAATCAAGTAGTTCCGCAAATATAAAGTTACAACTGTCCCAAGTTCAGTGAGAGAAAGATAGAGGAAGCGTGGGTGTCGGGGTGAAGGAGACCAGCGGTGGGGCAGGTATGAGGATGTCAGGAAGGTGGTGGTTGAAGTGATGGAGCCTGCGGCCTCATCCGGCAGGGAGAGAAGGGAAGACAGAGGACAGACAGGAGGACAGTGGAAGGTCTGGGGGCCCGTGGCCTTGGTTCCCATGTCTGTAATAACACTTGCCCTCCCATTCCGCACGATAGGCCCCATGTACACCTCTCCCGGGCCCGGGCAGCACGAAAGTGTCGTGTGTCCCTTCTCCCTTCTCTGAGCCAGGCACAGGAAGATGTCAGGCAGCAGCTGCGGGAGTTTGAAGAGACCAAGAAACAGATTGAAGAGGATGAAGACCGAGAAATCCAAGATATCAAAACCAAGTACGAGAAAAAGCTTCGGGATGAGAAGGAATCAAACCTGCGGCTCAAAGGAGAAACGGGCATCATGAGGAAGAAGGTATGGCGCCGTTCTGGACAGGCCTGGGCTCAGGCAAGGGCTGCATTGCCCAGAATACCTCCGCCCTGCCAGGCAGGCACACCCTTCCCACCCCTCCTCGGGGCTCTCCCTTCTCTGTCCTTTTCACAGCGTTAACAACATTCACCCTGACACTGATGGACGCCCCCGGCTTTCATTTATGGGCAAGTAGGATTCAGTCAGTTTTCAGAGTTAAACCTCTGGTAGAGGGGCGCCTGGGTGGCTCAGTCATTAAGCGTCTGCCTTCGGCTCAGGTCATGACCCCAGGGTCCTGGGATCAAGTCCCGCATCGGGCTCCCTGCTCCGTGGGAAGCCTACTTCTCCCTCTCCCACTCCCCCTGCTTGTGTTCCCTCTCTCACTGTGTCTCTCTCTGTCAAATAAATAAAATCTTAAAAAAAAAAAAAAAAACCTCTGGTAGAAATGGAGATGAGGACTTCTGGAAGTTAGGTCAAGTCCTAGAGGTGTCCTTAGGCTCTCGGTGCAGGGAGTTCTGGGTGGGAGAAGGACTAAGGCATAGTATGCTTAGTTTACAAGGTGGGGCGAAGGGCTCACAGATCCTTGTAGAATTGCCAGTTTCCCCAAAACGTTTAGCCTTAGAGAAGCCAACTTCAAAGCAAACTCACGTTCCTTACCGTTAGAAATCACACTGCTTATCAATCAGGGACAATGTCATCTTCCCTTCTTAGACATGGCCAAGGTGGCTCATCCGTTACAATATCTATGACCTTGAAGGGGCACGGATCCCCACCTTTCAAGGTTGGTGTGGTCATGGAAAACTCTGGGTCCAGGGGAGTTGGTCTCCAAGCTTCTTGCCCTGGACAGTCCATCCTCACAGAGGGGAATGGGACTGGATCTTCCCAGGCAGGATGCTACATCATTCATGTGGCCTAGGAAATCCCCAGACCTGTCCCAAATCAAAAATTCACTCCTCAAAGCCCAGAAATGTTGAGTGCTAGGTGTGTTTTTCAGCTCACAAGGGTGGAGAGTCCGGGTCACAGGTTGGTGATGGGGAGTCTGTAAGCGTACAGACATTTGGGAGGCGGGTGGGGGGGGTTGCAAAGACTTTGTTGTCTCTGTTGCTACACTTGTATCCACAGTTCAGCAGCCTGCAGAAGGAGATCGAAGAGCGAACCAATGACATTGAGAGCCTGAAGGGGGAGCAGGTGAAGCTGCAAGGGGTCATTAAGTCCCTGGAGAAGGACATCCTGGGCCTCAAGCGGGAAATCCAGGAAAGAGACGAGACGATTCAAGATAAGGTGAAGGCTCATCTCTGTCCTCCCTCAACCACCACCTAGATGGACCCAGGGGATGAGGAGAAAGCTCAGAACACAGGGCCCCTGGATGCTTGGAACACATTCATGGAACCTGATGGGGGATGAGTGGTCTGCGAAGTACCTGCTGTGCACTTGGTACTGAGCTGATTGCTGCAAACACGCCACACTCCATTTTCCCAGCAACCCCAGGGGCCACAAGGGCCCCAGCTGTAGAGCTCAGGAAACTGAGTTCCAGGTGGTTTGGTATCTTGCCCAAGATCATATAGTCTATAGGCAGCGGACTTGGGCTAAGAACCTAAGTCAGCCGACTGCAGGGCCCGTGCTCTCCACTGCTCCAGGCATCCTCGGGTGACTGTGCCCATGGACGGGGGGCAGCCCACCCACCTCCTTGCCCCTCCCGGTGGTTGGCCTACAACTGCTGGGTGCCCCAGAAAGCTGGTATCCCTTTTCAGGGTGCGATTCTTACAAAACACTTAGAAGACAGACACGTCACATTTTGTGAGGCTTACCAAAATTTTGGATCCTCCTAAGCAAATCCAGGCTGTGTGCCCTCCTGCCCATCCCCTCACCATTCCCGCCTCAGGCAGGCAGAATTCTCCAGTGGTTGAGATCATGGGCTTCCACACTGGTTAATTGGGTTCCAGCACAGGTTTGCCATTTACTGGCCACAGGACCTTGTGCAACTTCTCTGAGCCTCATTTTCTCACCTGTGAAGTGGGGTCCTTCAGGGGGTCTGCTAAGGGGAATTGGATTGTGCCTGCGTGAAATTTCTGCATGTGAGTGTTTGTGTATGCATCTGGGTGTTGGTGTAGGGAAGGTCCAAAGCTCTCTTCAGATGCTCAAAGGGGGGTAAAGAGGGAAAGGCCTCCTGACCTAAAATTGCAACAGTCTCCTCTCCAGCCAACGGCCTTCCTTCCCGCTTCCTACCCCTGCTCCCCACCAGCGTACTCTGTAACCGTGTCACTCTTCCACTTAAAATTCTGCCATAGCTCCCCATTGCCTGTGGCAGGGGCAGGAAAGGTTTTTCTGTAAAGAGCTAGGTGGTAAATATTTCGTGTTTGCACACAGTGTGGCCTCTGTCACACTACTCAGTTCTGCCACTATGTTATAAAATCAGCCGTAGACCCCGCATAAATGAGTGGGCTTGGCCATGTTCCAATAAAACTTTATTGGAAACGGGTCAGATTTGACCCAAGGGCCATAGTTTGCCAATTCCAGCCTCCTGGACACCTTCTGAACCCCATTGAACCCAACAGGCAGGACCGTAGCCTCCTCCCCTCCTCCTCTCCAGCCCCATTTCTCACTTCCCTGTGAACCACTGCTTTACACACCGCTGGTTATTCTTGGCGCCCTCGGTATATACCGTGCCTTCTGCGCTGTCCTCTTCTACAACACCTCTCACAGGGTAGGGCTACACTTGTTGACACGTCTGCTTTTCCAGCTGGTGCTTTCTGCGTAAGGGCAGGGACTGTGTCATAGTTCTATTTGGCATCTCAGCCAAAGGTCTTCATTCAGTAAACATTTGACGGATGGATAGATCTGCATTCCAATTACTATCGCTGTGTAACAAATCATCCCAACACCTAGTGGTGCAAAACAACAACTGTTTTATTATGCTCTCAGATTCTGTGGGTCTAGCATTCGGACAGGCTACAACAAGATGGCTTGTCTTTGTCCCCAGTGGCAGGGACCTTGCTGAGCCTCAACCAGGGGTGACTCAAATAGCTGGGGGCTGGAAAATCAGTATCCAACGTGGCTTCTTCATGCACCTGTCCAGCCCCTTGGCCGGGAGAGGGCTGGAAGGCTGGGTTCAGCTAGGACTGGCCACCAGAGTACCAGCGTGCTCCTCAGCCTGATGGTCTCAGTGTAGCAGGACTTTTTCCAGGGCAGATGGCTTCCCTCAGAGCAAAAGTCCCAAGAGAACCAGGCGGAAGCTGCTTGGCCTTTTCTGAGCTAGCCTGGGAAGCCACACAGCATCCTTGAGCACGTTCTTCGGGTTACAAGCAAACCATAGATCAAGCCAGATGCAAGAGAACCGAATTAGATCTTAGCTCCTGACAGAGAAGCATACGGTCCCATTGTAGATAGAAGAGACTCTGGGACGAGAGATGCTGTGGAGGCCAGCTTTGGAAAACACAGTCATCTACAAGCTGTACTTGAATGAGTGAATGAATGAATGAATGAATGCAGTCCTAGCACAGAAACCACAGAGGAAGGGCTGCAGCCTCATGGGGGAACCAGCCTTCATATCCCCGGCCAGGAGAGCAGTCTGTGGCCTCCTCGGCCAGGGCACAGAACTGATGTCCTTTGCCTAAAGGGGATGCCATATACCATGACTTCTTGCTCTCTCTCTCACTTCTCTCTCATCTCACCCACAGGAGAAGCGCATCTATGATCTGAAAAAGAAAAACCAAGAACTAGAGAAATTCAAGTTTGTACTTGACTACAAAATAAAGGAGCTGAAGAAGCAAATAGAACCACGAGAGAATGAGATCAAGGTGATGAAGGAACAGATTCAGGAGGTGAGAGCCATCTGCGACACTCGGGCCTCTTGGACCGCTGTCTCCTTCCCGACTATTCCTGACTGGCCTGGGGTGGGGCAAGGAGAGAAAGCTCTCCTCACAAGCCCTGCCTGCTCCCAAGGGGTGTGGGCCTCCACTCTGCAGGAGAAGCCACAGGAAAGGCCCAGCGGGGAGTTCAGTGGTGCAGAAGTGAAACGCTTTAAGGTTTGGCTTGCGGCAGGGGGTTGGGGTGGGCCTGGGCCCTGCCCGCACCTCAGTGTGCGTGCTCTGGGGGGCCTTCGGCCACCAGGGGGCGGTGTGTACTCAGCCACCAGCCCGTTGCAAGAGAAAGCATACCCCTCCAACATTTTTTTCTCAGTCTGGAAATGGTGGGGGCATATGCGAAGCTGCAGTGTTTGGAATCCATCTGAGGAGGAACGGGAAGTCATGAAGGCTCTTGAGAGGAGAGTGGCAGCTTTAAGTGTGTGTTCTGGGAAGCAGACAGGATGAAGGTAGAGAGGAGAGATTAAAAGCAAGATCAACAACAGGACAAGGGCTCCTAAGAGTCCTGTGAGCTACAAGTGTCCCCTTTCAGCCCCTCTGCCCCATGCACGTTGCATCTCCTTAAGCAGATTGCAGCTGACAGTGGGGTCCATGGTTGATCTAAAATCAAATTTCTGGGGCACCTGGGTGGCCCAGTTGGTTAAGTAGCCGACTCTTGATTTCTGATTTTGGTGGAGGTCATGATCTCAGGGTCAGGCTCTGTGCTCAGAGGGGAGTCCGCTCAAGGATTCTCTCCCTCTCTCTCTCTCATTCTCTTCTCCTCCCCCTCCCTCTCCCCCACTCTTGTGTCCGTGCTTTCTCTCTCTCTCAAGTAAATAAATCTTAAAAAAAAAAAAAAAACCTGAATTCCTGACTTCCCCTTCCTCCTGTTTCCTGTTTCTCAGTAAGTGGTACCACAATCCACCCAGGTGCTTAAGGTATAAGGGTAGAGTCTTCTTGATTCTTCTCTTCCCCTAACTGCTGTATCCAAATGATTGCCAGTGCCTATCTGATGGACTTCCCAGAGACAGCTCCAATCCAGGCCTCGTTCCTCTCTGCTGCCTCACCTGCATCCAAGCCTCAGTCATCTCTCATCTGGACTTGACTCCCGCCTCCAGTCTGGTCTCCACATAGAGGCCACAGCAAACCCCTAGTGGTGTCCTCTCCCACCTAGAATAAAATCCACACTCCCTACTGGGGCCCTGCATGATCCAGGTACTACCCCTCTCCAGCCTCGTCTCCAGGCTCCCTCCCCAGCGCCAGCCCAAAGGCTCTCCAACAGTTCTGCTCCCCATCCATTTTCACTGATGGTGCCAGGCAAGGATACAAATGTGTCAGGGAGCACCCATGGTCTCAGTGGAACTGGATACCCAGGAGCTATGGTGGAGAAAAGCAAAGCCTTTTCTGTAGGAGACCCAGGAAAGAAGTCAGGTGGTGGGACCCGTCCAGGGCCAGAGCGTCCAGAGAGGGTATGTTCTCGTGGCAGTGACTTACTCCCTGGCCTCTGGGAAGAAGTAGGAGGTTCCCAGTTGACCACAGAGCCACCTCATCCGGGCCTCCTGCCATTCTTGAGTGACATCAGGGTCCAGAAATGGCAGTCCAAAAAAGAGCGGAGGCCCCACTTGCCTGGAAAGTGAATGTACTGCAGCCCCCCAAAATCACTGTCCTGTTTCCTCTCCTCATTCGTCGGGGAGATTTACAGCCAGGTCGGTTACTTTCCACCCCAGCACACCTGAAGGATTATTCACTTTCCCATCAGGAACTGGGCCACCTGTTCTCGGCAGGGCCTGTCTCTGCACCCTGAGGGTGAGTCCAACAGGGCTCACCCTCCTACCCCAACCCCTGGTGCCAGTGGCCACCAGGGCTGATATCTGGGCCCGATTCCTTCCCCAGGCACCTCTGACTTTGGGGCTTCCCTCTGCGGGTCAGAGACCCATTTGGCCCACCCACTGCGGGTCTCCTGTGAAGTTCTTTTTCCTACAAGAAGGAAGCTGTAAGAAACTCTGGCTTGTTGCTGGAGCTGAGACCTCTGTGAATGAAAATCTAATACTTCCTTGATTTAGGTCCCTCCCTGAACATAGACTTTTCCAGAAGAGACAGGACCCCTTCCTAGGCAGAGAGTGTCCAGACCTTGTCGTTGTACTTCACACTCTTGTTTACTCATCTAGTGCAGGGTTCCTAAACCTCAGCAATTTCATGTTTTAGGGCGGATAATCCTTTGTTATGGGGAGTTGCCCCATGCATTGTAGGATATTTAGCAATATCCCTGGTGTCTACCCACTAGATGCCAGGGGCCACCCTCCTCTTCCCCCAGATGTGACAACCAAAAATGTCTCCAGACGTTGCCAGATGGCCCCTAGGGGGTAAAATGCCTCTTTCCTGCCTCCTCCCCCCATTGAGAGTCACTGAGTGTGAGGAGTAACACATGGAAAAGTAGATGGGATTTCCTCACCAGGAAAAGGATGCTTGTTCCCACATACTGGCTTGTATCCTAGCTGTCCAGCCAGTTATTCAAATTCAGCATATTTCACAATTTTTCTATGACATAGGTCATTTTTGTTCTCGGCATGTTTTCATGTTTTGCCTGTATTACTTCCTTTCTCACCTAATCGGTCGTTGCTGGCTTCAAGACTACAGAGGAAGACGCACAGCCAGCTGTAGGCACTCAGCCATGACCTTGGAGAAGCAAGCCCCTTGCTCTCTTCCAGCCACCATTCCCTTGGTCTCGCACCCTCGTGTCGCCTCCTGACTGGTCTGCGTGGCTCCAGTCTTGCTCCCTTCAGTAGGACCTCGGCATCAGGTCACCTGACCCAGCTCAGCCAACCTCTCCGGCCCCCATCCCCCTCCCTCCCTCACCTGCAGACCCCCCAGACCACCTGTAGCCTGCAGAGCTGCACCAGGCGGCCCACGCCTCTGGCGCTCTCTCTCTGCCTGGAGTTCTCTTTCTCCACTCTGACCTCCCATATACCTATTTGTCTCGCAAAACCTGACTGAGCCTCCCTGTTCTGGGTGCCACCCCTAGCTTCCTCCGTGCATGCAGAGGGCACTTTCTCCCTGGACCTTCCCTCCTAGCCCTCTAGACCTGCGGCTCTTGAAGACAGAAACCCCCTCTTCATCAGTTCCGTTTCCGCAGGCCTGCGAGCCCTGGCCAGCCCTCCCCAGTGGACACGTTCTTTCTTTAGCGGCGCACGTCCCCACACCTGCTGTGTCCTCCACCCGGTGGACACTGTGCCTTTATCTTTTCACTCTTCTTCCAGAAGGCAGGTTGCTTCAAGCACCCCTCTCCTCCCTCACAGAGGCTCCCCTTTGCCTTGGACATTTGCCGTGCACGCACTCATTCAGACGAATAGCTACTGAGCTCTGCCTTCCTGCCAGGCGCTGGGTCAAAGGGCTCTTCTGTCTGTACAGAATGCTTCCAGTAATGATAACGTTCTACGAGCTGCCCCTTCATGTCCAGGACGTGGATGTGGCTCACTCAGCCTTCCTGGTACCCCAGAAGTCAGGAGCTTTGAAATCTGACCAAAGGACTAGACTAGAGGAGGTACTCCATCCAGCCATGAAAAAAACCAGTGAACTAGCCCATCTCCCCCAAATAGCGAACCTCTCTATTAACAGGAATACTAGTGTGCACCAGATTTGGTGCATCAATCAAACATCACCCCTTTGCCTTTGGCAGAAATTAGATCAACTGAGAGCTCACATACACCTGGTCTCATCCTAATCTGAAGCTCCAATTGTCATTCACAAGTCTCTGGTTAATACAAATGCAGTAATGAATAAAAAATCTTTCAGAAGCTCATTGGTGGTTTCTTCCTTTTCTTTTGAAGACGAGACACTCTCCTCAGTTGTACTTTTTTTTTTTTTAAGATTTTATTTATTTATTTGACACAGAGAGAGAGAGAGGGAGAGAGCAAGCACAAGCAGGGGGCGCGACAGGCAGGGGAGAAGCAAGCTCCCCACTGAGCAAGGAGCCCGACATGGGGCTCTATCCCAGGACCTTGGGATCATGACCTGAGCCAAAGGCAGCCGTTTAACCAACTGAGCCACCCAGGTGCCCTTCAGTTGTACTTCTAAAGACCTTTTCAACAGAATGATTGAGGTGGAGGGTCCTTAGACTGAGGATGCCTACCTGCTGGTCCCTTACAACTTTCTGCTTAGGGTGGGATTGACTCTGATGGCTTGTGGCCCCAAAAAGTCAAGATCCTCTCACAGGATTTCACAAAGTAGGGAAGGAAGGTGCTTCTCTGCAGAACCCTGCTTCAGGTTCCAGGTTCCAGTAATTGAGAGTCACCAAGTAACAAAGAATTCAAGAAAAGAAGACAATCAGCATGGCTGAAGGAACAGGGAAACTAAGAAAAATTCAGAGCCTGGTTATAGAAACATGTGGTCTGGCTTAATATATCCACCAAGGGGTGGGGGCTTTGGGGATGGCAAGGAGTTAAGAAGAAAGAGTCGGGGTGTCCGACTCTTGATTT
Source organism: Leptonychotes weddellii (assembly GCF_054177405.1). NCBI lineage: Eukaryota > Metazoa > Chordata > Mammalia > Carnivora > Phocidae > Leptonychotes > Leptonychotes weddellii. The sequence continues at coordinate 31,001,013 of NC_138372.1, forward strand.
CAACTCAGGTCTTGATCTCAGGGTCTTGAGATCCAGCCCTGCGTCAGGCTCTGCACCGGGCGTGGGGCCTGCTTGAGATTCTCTCTCTCTCTCTCTCTCCCTCTGCCCCTTCCCGCCACTCTCCTGTGTGGGCCCGCTCTCTCTCTCTCAATCTCAAAAAAAAGGAAGAAGAAAGGTTTCATTGCAGAGGACATAGGTGGGAGCTAGAAAAGAAATGCCCTGGTAGCCGGGGAAACATCCCCACTGAAAGGCTGCAGTTCCCAAATATAATTTTATTCCCTTACTTTCTTATTCTTGACTTTTCCCCCCTTGTTCTCTATAGATGGAAGCAGAACTGGAGCGTTTCCATAAGCAGAACATGCAGCTGGAGCTGAACATCACGGAACTGTGGCAGAAACTACGAGCCACTGATCAGGAGATGCACAGAGAGAGACAGAAGGTGTGAGGATTTCAGAGTCTGGCAGATCTTGGATTCAGGATCCGGCACCTGTCGGCCGCGGGTAGCTGGCTTCCAAGAGACAGCGCCAGCACATTGCTAAGATACATTCCCATTTTAACTCACTCTCCACTTGCTCACAGCCCTGCCTGGTTTCATGCCCATGCAAATGTACGTGACTGCCTCCATCTGAGACTGAGGACTTTGGGTAAAGTGCTCTAGGGGATGGGAGGCCAGTTTCATAAGAATTCTTGCAGCATTGGCTTGTTTGGCCTGGGAAGGAATATGCTCAGAGAGGTCATTTATAGGCAGTGGCAAAAGGTTTTGACTATCAGAAACAAAGCAAAAACATACTGAAGCAAAGAGAGCCTTCAAAATTGTTTATTCCAGTCTCTGTAGGTAATTAAGTAAGGCCAGAGACATTAGAAGGTTAAGGCACCCAGAGCCAAGTAGCATACTCAGAACCAGCACTGAGAACTAGGTCTTCTGGTCCCAGGCCAGGACTTGGTTGCACCCCCACCCCTAGCACAGGGCCCCCCATGTTTGGTGAATCGGATTGATTTTTTCCATCCCCCACATTAAGCGTTGACTCCGCACTAGGTCAGAACAGAAGCTGCAGAGCCACCAACGTGAACTGACGCAGATCCTGCCCTTCACAGATGGAATGGGTGGCTAGGTGATTTGTGGTGCGTGCACAGCAATCCTAAAGCAAGATGAAAGGTTATGATAGATGAACAAAGGGCTACGGGAGCAAAGAGAAAGGAGAGACCCTCCAGGTCAGGGGTACGGGAGGATGGGCATCAGAGAAAGCAGGATGGAAGAGCGAGCCTCCGGCCCAAGTGTGCGGATGAAACCAATCTGCCCAATTTGGCCATGTTTTCACTACCCACTCACAGCAGCCCTCCTGTCAGGAAGGATAAACCCTGGGTGAGCTCAGAGAGGGGACAGGGAAATGCTGGCCAGGGACCTGCAAGAGAGAAGCGATACTATCCATCTTGGCTCAGAAAGGAACAGGGGGACCACTCGTGCTTCCTCTCATCTTTTAAGGCCTGTGGTCCTGAAAGGAATCCAGAGCCAATGGAGGAATCTTCTGGGTGGCCTTTTAAAGATGAAGCTATTTGGGCAGAAGCACATGGGTGTTAGTACCTCTCTCTGCCTCTTGGCTGTGTGCCCAGCTAGGTCTCTGTGTCCACCGTGGGCCCCAGCAGCCAACCATGAGCCCCAGAGGAAATGTCTCTCATCCTCCTGCTGCCATCTGCCTTCCCCCCCGGAGAGCCCCTGGGGTGCCAGAACTATATGCCTGTGGTTGCAGGAGCGGGACTTGGAGGCGTTGGTCAAACGGTTTAAGACAGACCTTCACAACTGTGTGGCGTACATTCAGGAACCCCGGCTCCTGAAGGAGAAGGTCCGAGCTCTCTTTGAGAAGTACGTGCAGCGGGCAGACATGGTGAGCCCTGCTCCCCTTTCCCCGCACTCACCTGCTCTCCCAGGTCCCCCTCCCTCACTGAGAAGCCCTTTCTGCCCCATCAGGTGGAGATCGCAGGGCTGAACACGGACCTGCAGCAGGAGTATGCCCGTCAACGGGAGCACCTGGAGAGAAACCTGGCCACTCTCAAGAAGAAGGTGGTCAAGGACAGTGAGCTGCACCGCACTGATTATGTCCGCATCATGCAGGTACCTGCACACTCCTCAAATGTCTGGGGGGCCACTAGCTTTCTCTACAGCTTTCTCTTTGACTCCTCTCCTCTGCCTTCCCCGAGCTTGACCCGTGGCCCAGAGCCCCTCCAAGTTTTTCTAGGTGTGCCCTTGCCCACCCCTGCCCCGCCAGTACCCATTCGTTTCTACCCCCACCCCTACTCCACAGGCACCCTTTCTTTTTTTCCTCTGGCCCTCCATCCACGTGATTCTAGCTCTCCTGAGTCACTCTCTCCTCTCTTCTGCGGTTTCCCACTCTTATTTCACCTGACTTTGTTTTGCTGCTTTTCAGTCTGCTACTTGAATCATGGGATCCCTGGTATCCAGTTCCCTCTGAACACACCCGTCTCCACCCGCCTCATCTGCCTTTTCTGGTGCCTCAGGTCCCTTCCCTTATCTCTCGGGTCCAGAGCCAACCACACCCACAATAGTGTTGGCCTTACTCTGATTTAATGAGCTGTCCACATCCACCTCCTAGGATCCTTCATCGGGCTGTGCGGAAAGCGCTGACCCCATTATGGCCGCCCCCACTTGCGCACATTATCAGGACTGCCAGTCAGGATTCTACTGCCAGATTTCTGTTTGAGTATCAGTATCGTCTGAGGCAATTAATGTGATTTAATATCAAAAGAAAACATCGGAATCACATTTGTAAGGCACATACCTTTTTGTGTTTATATTTCTTTAATGCCATAATTAAAATACTGGAATGAGGATGGGCTGCAGTTGGATTGAAACAAACCAGTTCCCGACTCAGCCAGTCCCTACCTGGGCGAGCAGAGTGCACCGCGATTCAGGCCAGACCCAGGCAGGGCGGGTCTCGTGCCATCCTACAGCCAGCCCCTGCCTCAAACCACTGCCCTTCTCCGGGGCCACAAAAGCAGTCAGAAGCCCAGAGAGAGGCGTGCATTCCATTGGTGGGACCCTTTAGGCACCAGCAGTGGGGACACAGAGCCACAGCTAAGGGTCTCAGGACGCCCAGGCACAGAGAGCCCACCAGGCTTCTGGAATGCAGTGTGCTGGGCAGGGGGACCAGGACGACTATGGAGGCAGTTGGCAGCTGGTGACGTTGCTGAGCCTTCATCTGAGCCCTGCCACCAGAGCACAGGCCTGAAGTGTCCTCCAGGGGCGGGGTCCCTCTCTCCATGCCCAGCAGATTTGGGTAAAGCAATTGTCAGTCCTCGGAGAAGAAGGAAAAGGAAAGGAAAGCCCACAGGCTAGTCCGCAGGTACATCCGCATGAGGCCCCTCAGGGCAGGCGTAGGTCTTCTTTTACTCTCGGGGGCCCCAGAGGGCACATGCCCACTTCTGCTGGGCAGGGTGAGAGGGTGGAGGGAGCAAGGAGACACAAGCAGGTCTCCTGCCAAGCCCTGCCCCTCCCTGATGGCTGGCAGAGGGAGCCGTCAACCAGGGGGAGCCCCGGAAAGTGCCTTCTTGAGCAGCTTTTCTTGAGCAGCAAACCTGTGTGCTGTGGAACCCTGCGGATCCATAGGTGTTTCCCCAGACAACCGCAAGGAGCCAGAGGGGGGCCGGGAGGCAGGGTTCTGGGGTCCTACCCTTTACCCAGGGAGACTCCTTGCTTATAGTAGCAGGCTCGGTGTCAGACTTTGTTTGGAAGAAAGGAAAGGAGGGAGGGAGAGGGAACGAAAAGAAAGGAAGCAAGAGAAAAAGGAAGAAAGAAAGAAAAACTTCCAAAGCCACTGTTCTCAATTATCAAAACGGTTTCCTTCTTTGATCTTCAGCTGAAGGAGAAGGGCCAGGCCAGGGGTCAGAGCAGCAGAAACGAGAGTAGGCACAGTCTGTCTAGACCCGGGTTATGCTGCCCCAGCCACTCTCACTGGGAGACCTGGGGGAACCTCCTTCGCTTCTCCAAGGGCCTCCTTTCCTATCCGTAAGATGGGGAAGAAAGTACCCACTTCAGCGAGTTACCACGGGGATTGAATGAAATGAGTAACACGAAGCACGAGGCACTGGCTGGGACGGAGCAGGTGCTCCCAAATGCCCTCTCCCTTCCGGTCCTCCCACCGAAAGACCTACTTGAGAACCAAGGCGGAAGTCAGTGGGAGAACCTGGAAGGCCATCCCAGCAAGGACCAGGGCTGCCTGTGGACTGGGGACGTGGGAGCGGGGATGGCCCAAAGGCTCCCAGACTTCCCAGCGGGTGGCCAGCGCCCGCCCCCCACCCCCCACCCCACTTTGCTCTGCGTAGTTAAGAAGCTGCTTCTGCCGGCACCAAGGCCCTGGCACTTCAGTCCAAAAAGGCAAGGAAGGCCAGGGCAGAACCCCAGAAAATGAGGTCACTGTCTCATTTATATGTTCAGACAGGAGCACAGGGCCTCCGCACTCGCTCTCCAGCATGCCTGCAGATAGGAAGGTCAGAATCGCTTTGAATACAAACAATGAGGACACACGTTTTATTCAGGACACAATTTGGAGGGCTTCTTACAAGCCAAGCTCCGTGCCAGGCCATGGAAGATTCCGAGATGAATGTGATAGTACGCCTACCCTCAACAGTTCCTGGTAGGAAACTTAAACCAGATACAGACCACCCCTGCTCAGTACAGTCTCTCCAGGGCCATGGGCCCGTGGGAGAGGCAGGGAAGAGGCACTGGAGCTGGGCCTTGAAGGGGAGTAGAGGCGGTCAGGGAGCAAGTAGAGGAAGAGACTTCCGGGCAGAGAGAACACCTGAGAACGGGCAGGCAGGGAAGAGTGAGGCGTCTGGGGTGTTTGGGGACCCCGGAGTCCACAGACTTCCTTTATCGCAGAATTCCAGGGGCAAGGAGAACAAAGCCGGCTGGAAAGTAAGCAGCTTAGAGTCACTTGCCAGAGCTTTCCTGGCCACACCAAGAAACAACGTTTCTCTTAGAAGCAGGTGCCACCCAAGGTTGAAGCAGGTAGGGGTGTTCTCTGTTTTGAAACGATCTTCTCTGTTGGCAGGGTGGGAAGGCAGGTGGTGGGAAACCCCATGAAAAGACGGCTGCCCCTTGAGGGGAGACGAGAAGGCCTTGGAAGGGGCTAGGTTGTGGCATCAAAGGACAATTCAGAGTAGAAATGAGGAAACGTCAGGTCAGATGTGAGAGGCAGGTTGAAAGAGGACCAGAGAGATGCCTCTTCTGTGCGGTTAGGCAGGTGATGATCCCACCAACGGTGGGTTCCAGAAAGACGCCACGGATGCAGCCTTCCAAGTTCACGGAATAAACATGCTGCCTGCATTTTCCACGCTGCCAGGCACCGCAGTATTCTTAAAGGTGTCAACATAGGGAAGGCCAGTAGGGGGTGCTATAGGCATTCCCTTCCTTCTCCCTTCTGGGCTGAAGGCTCTGTCAGGGTCCGTTCCCGCGTCTCCACCCAAGGCAGTCCTGGACAGCTCAGTGTAGCCCCTTTGCTTAGAAGGTTTTCTATAGAAATGGACTTTAGCGTTCCCCCAGCCGGTCATACATATCTCAGGACCTGACACTTGATGGACCCCAGGTCACATTCTTCCTGCCGCAGAGGAGCTGCTGGAGGATTTGGGGGGGGGGGGGCTTTTGTAGGTGGTGCCGACCAAGGAGGGACCAGGAACAAAAGACTCAGCAAACCTGTGGCATCCACATTGTAAGCTCACACAGCTACCCAAAAGCATATACAGTTGACCTCAGTGTGACCTCTGGACTCCTCAGAACACAGACCATGCCAGAGAGCACTGTTTAAGGAGCCAAACTTGTACTTTTGGGGGGATTCCATGGCCGTCCACATACTATGTGAGGTGTTGGAATGGAGTGACATCAATGAGAGGCGGAAAGTAGAGTCTGGGAGGCAACAGTCCTAGAGGCAGACACAACTAGATTCAAGTCCCAGCTCTGCCACGATGCGCTGCCTTGGCCTCAGTGTGCTCATATGGAAATGAGTCTAATAATACCTTCTTATGTCATAAGGTTGTCGTGGGGATTAAATGAGTTATTGTACGCAAAATGTTTGATGTGATGCAGGGATCCAATCAGTGCTTGAAATTATGATTACTCTTGTCGTCGTCATCATCATCAAGCATTTAGTGCCTCAAATCCTGTTTGCTCCCCCTTAGTTCCAGGCCTGAAACACTCTTCCCTGCCCCCCACCTCCCCAGGGAGCCTTTCTCACACTGGGTGAGCATGCCTCTTCAGACTCTCATGGCATCTCTAAGCACTGGATCCAAGCTGGGCCTCCCGTGTCCACCACAATGACCAGTGCACAGTAGGCTTTCAGGAACAGGTTCTTAGGTGATTTTTATGCATGAGTGAGTGAATGAATGAATGAATGAATGAACGAATGAATGAACAGAACCAGGAACCGGGCCGCATTAAGTCATGGGTCTCAATCACACTCTAATAGGGACTGAGTCACGTCCTGGAGGCCCATTTAGGTGGCAGTCGTCATGGAGGTGTCCGAAGCAGGCAGTGGGGTTAGAAACAAGCATTCACACCAAAAAGTACCAGGAGCCAGAAGCCCCAATCATGGTAGCAGAGTTGTCGAGGATGGAGGGCTGGGGAAACACTAGGGCAAGGGCTCTACCTGGGGCCATTACGGTAGTAGAGGGGAGAGATGATAAGAGCTGGCTACGACACTGACTTGAGGGGCGCCTGGGTGGCTCAGTCATTAAGCGTCTGCCTTCGGCTCAGGTCATGATCCCAGGGTCCTGGGATCGAGCCCCGCATCGGGCTCCCTGCTCAGCGGGGAGTCTACTTCTCCCTCTCCCACTCCCCCTGCTTGTGTTCCCTCTCTCGCTGTGTCTCTCTCTGTCAAATAAATAAATAAAATCTTTTTAAAAAAATTAAAAAAATAAGAGCTGGCTACGAATCACAGCAGGAAGGGTGAACACGAGATCTGGTGAAGGCACAAAATTGATAGGACTTAGTGACAGAATGGCTGGAGATGACCAAGCTGTACTTCAAGATATAGCTGGAGAGGACTGGTCAAATGGTACCTTCAGCCGTCTCTAATCTTCATTCTGATTATTGTTACTTTACTGAACAAGGCAAGCAAAGGGAAGCTAAGTGATGCCCATGAAGAGGGGGAGTGGAGAGAGCCCCTGAGGTGGAGCAGGTTTGCCTGAGTTCCCTGCGGCCCTCCTAAATCTCCCTGCTGTCTGGTCTCCCCTGCCCGACCTTTACGCTCTGGTTTGTAATTTTCTTGTTAGTAAGAATCTCTTCTTCAGCTTGATATCTGCTGCATTAGTTATTCATTTGTTATCCACTCCATAAGTATTTATTGGGCGCCTCTTACATGCAAGGCAGAGTCCAAGGTCTTAGAACCAAATACAAACATACTTAATTGAGTACGTCACGTTAGAAAGTCAGCGTGGAGAGGTTCCAGGGGAGGAAACTGGCAGCGAGTTTTGCTGGAGAGCATCTGGAAAGGAAATGTGGGCGTTTCATCACTAAGGCCTGGGTTACTTAAAGAGTAAAAGATCAGATGGAGAAATCTGCTGACTTTATAGGAAAAAAAAAAAGCACAAAGCCCAGCCTGAAAACAAGGGATCAGCAATAATTGGGCATTTCATCCAAGAGAATTTTTTTTAATGAGGAATACTGAAATTAAGTGGTATACTGAAAATCTGAAGGTACATACATCTGATATGCTCAGATAAAGAGGCTCCAGAGGGAAAGAATATGTTAGGGTGTCTCCAGTTTGGGCACTGCTCCCACGTGGGCTCTGCAGGCATATCCCCCTAGCAGAGAAGCGGTTGTCATGGCTCATGGACAATAGTGCTTGGGATCACCCTGTTCTCTGGGCTGACTCCATGCTTCCCACTATGGAGAGTGTCCCAAGTGGTGGTAGTCCCTGGTCTGTTTTATGTAGATTTGGCCTGCATTTGCCTTTTTTGGCACCCTGACCCTCAAGGGCTTTGCTACCCACCAGTGGTCTGGCCCTCAGGCTTGTGGCAGCATCTCTTAGGAGCTAGTTCAAAATGTAGAATCTCAGGACCAGCCCCAGGCCGACTGAGTCAGAAGCCACATTTAACAGGATCCTTTGTGCTGTCACATGAGAAGCAGTGCTGTGGACAAGCCAAGTACGGAATAGCCAGTCCTTTTCTGGACCCATGGGAATGGGGACACCTCCGTGGAGCCACCCTCAGTGCCCTCAGGCTGAGTGTGAAAAGGAAAGCAGAGATTTGAGGTGTGGGAAGGGAAGAGAGAAGCAACTGCTTGGGTCCAGGTGCAGAGCCCCCACCACGGGACCCCCAGCAGGCTCCTCATCCTCGCTCCTCTGTGTCTGCCTCTGACTTTGTGTCTGGGGATATAGAACAGCTGCATGTCCCCCACACACCAGCCATGTCCTATTTCTGTGTCTTTCACTTGCTGTTCCAGTTGTGTGTGACCCCCTTTACCCTCTCCTTGGTAACTCCTTGCTGCCTCAGCCCAGGGAGCAGTTCCTAGGAATCCACCCTGGTCATTCAGGCAGGGCTAAGTACTTTTCCTCTGTGCCCCACCCCTCCATTGTTCCCTTGATCCCAGTGCTCATCCCCCTTGGCCACTGGTGACATTACCTATCTCTGCAACATCCTGTGGTCGGAGTTTCTTGGTCAGTTTCAGAGCTGCTTCAAGGTCATAGACTTGGGAGCGGGTGAACTTCACATCCCTGCTGAGCTCATTTATCTCCTTGATCAGGGAGACATTTTCCTGTAGAGGAGAGGTGGCAAGGTGGCCACCACGCTTGGCTATACCCAGATCCCCCACTAAACCCAAAACTCTTCAAGATCAGAGGCCAGGTCTTACTTTCTATATACCCCAGGATCAGCACAGTGCCTGGTCCATAGTAAGTACTCAAGTAAATATTGGAATGGGTGGATGGGTGGATGGATGGATGGATGGATATTTGTCAAACACAAAAAGAGAAGTGAACTGTCAATGGATAGAGCAAATGTTCATTATTCATTTATTTTCTATGCTCCTCACTAAACAGTATGCTGCTGAGGGCAGAAACCATTTCTTATTTCTGTCTGTATCCCAGGGACATAGCAGATACCACATAAATGTAGGTTCAACAAATGAATGGGGAAAAATGAATAAAGTATAGCATAGTACTTAAGAGCTCAGAGCTCTGGAGCCAGACTGTCAGAGTTAGAATCCTGACTTTGCCGATTCCTATCCATGTAATTTGGGCAAGTTACATAACCTCTCTATGCCTCAGTTTCCTCTTCTATAAAATTTTGATTATAATAGAATTTCCTCATAGGGTTATTATGATACTTCAATGCATTCAATTCATATAAAGTGCTTAGAAAAGCATTGTTGTTGATGCTGGAAAGGGTCTGGATGCTTGGGAATGGTATACTCTATCTGTATCTTATGTTGCCAGAGTCCACCTGAAGGTAAGTCAGCTGGTACCTCAAGAGGTTTATCCATGGGCTAGGATAAGGACTTGTACCCAGTAGAGGAATCTGGGTCCAGGCCCAACCCTGTCTGTTCCACACACCCTCAGCCCCAGGCCAGGACAGGCCCTGTGCCCACTGATCACTCATCCATCCATACTCATTCTCTCTTCTCCTCTACAGGAAAATGTCTCCCTGATCAAGGAGATTAACGAGCTCCGCAGGGAGCTGAAGTTCACCCGCTCCCAAGTCTATGACCTTGAAGCAGCTCTGAAACTGACGAAGAAACTCCGACCACAAGATGTTGCAGAGACAGGTAATGTCACCAGTGGCCAAGGGGGGTGAGCATTGGGATCAAGGGACCAATGGCAGCCACAAGGAGGTCTCCCTTTGGCTTCCAAGGCTGCCTTTCCCCAGAGTCAGACCACATCTACCCCATGGCCTTCCAGGAACCTCTCCATGCTGTACACCTGCTATCCAAAGGATCTGTGAGGCACTTGCCACATTCAAACATGGGTGGGACCAAAATCCTTGGGGTTAGCTATAGTTTTAGAATTCAGAATCTTTCCGGGCGCCTGGGTGGCTCAGTTGGTTAAGCGACTGCCTTCGGCCCAGGTCATGATCCTGGAGTCCCAGGATCGAGTCCCGCATCGGGCTCCCTGCTCGGCAGGGAGTCTGCTTCTCCCTCTGACCCTCCTGCCTCTCATGCTCTCTGTCTCTCATTCTCTCTCTCTCAAATAAATAAAATCTTTAAAAAAATTAAAAAAAATATTAAAAAAAAAAAAAAGAATTCAGAATCTTTCCGATTTTAGAAAGAGCGTACTATATACTGCATATTACATAACATCCCTAGGGGAGTCTGAGGCAGGGCCCTGAAATCAAACACATTCGTATTTCTTTAGTGAAACATGAATATTCACACTGAACTTCATAAATTTTAAAATGCTTTACATTTTTAGAGCTCTTGGCACTTTAGGATTGAGGATAAGGGATTGTGGGCCTGTGCAATTAAAATAAAGACAAAAAGAAAGATTAGAAATATTCAAATGGAAAGGAGGAAAGAATGACATTAGAAATATTAAATTATATCCTAAAGTTCCTCTGAATTTCTGACAGCCAAGGCAAAAAGAGAAACAGAGAAATATGATAGTTTAAATAGTCCTCATTTACGGCAAAGGGAAGGTTTAGAGTTTTTTTTCCTGGGGAAACAAACCTTTCCTTGGCACTAAATTTTGTAAGAAACTTAACACACAGATCCTTATGAAAGGGATGTTGAATAACACAGTGGACAGCCTTTAACTGTATGTCTTCAGACAATTAAAAAACATGCATCAGGTATCCATTTCTTATCTGGACAGTCAATAAAGACAGAGAGTATAAGGCATTTCCATGGAAAATTAAGTCAGTGTGATTCAAGTATATTGTTTTCTGGTGGTTTATGCTCAGGAATAGAGCTTAGAAGCCTCGATGAATGGGAACCTGCCATGGCCATAGATTGAGGCTTTCCAATATCAGTCATCTCATGTACTATGGTCACGTGAGAGGTTATCATTGGGAGAAGGTGACTGAAGTATACACAGGAACTCTCTACTATTTTCGTAATTTCTTGGGACTCTTAACCTATTACAAAATTATATGTATAATTGTGTTGTCTTATCTGCCCTTTTTATTAGCGTCGAGGAGAAGTTGAGATAAGAGTAGACCCTCTGAGTAGTACCTGAAGTGACAATATTAGGTCTAAAGAACTGACACAAGAGCACAGTATGTGTTACGAAGATTGAGATGCTTGACCTCTTGGAGATGAGGTGGAAGCATAGGTGTGCCTGCGAACAATTGCAAAGCCTCTCTTTAAAAAATATTTCAAATATGCCCAAATGTCCTAGCAAATAATCAACTGAGACCTCCTCAGGATACTGTCTGATAGAGCCAATTTCTTCTTATTACTATTGTTGAAATTTTCAGACATATACAAAAAATGAGAGAAAAGCCTAAGGAATTCCCATGAATCCATTCCCCGACTTCAACAAGTATCGGTTCCTGTCACTCTTGCTTCATTGGTATCCACAGTCCCCAGTTATTTCCTCTCTCATCACAGTGGATTATTTTGAAACAAACCCAACATCGGATCATTTGTGTGCTATAGTTTTACTCAAGGAAGATTTCATTTGTAACAGTTGAAGACAGGGATTACCAACTGTCTGCTTTGATCATGAAGAACCTAAGTCTGACTTCTAATTTTGAACATGGGGCCACCAAGACAAGTTAGCTCAAAATATATAACCTCAAGTTTTGTAAGATTGACCAATTCAGTTGGTTTTTATCTGGGGGCCTGCCTGGGTGGTTCAGTCAGTTAAGTGTCCAACTCTTGATTTCAGCTCAGGTCTTGATCTCAGAGTCATGAGATAGAGCCCTGTGTTGGGCTCCATGCTCAGCAGGGAGTCTGCTTGAGATTCTTTTCCCTCTGCCCCCCACCGCCCTGTAAAATAAATAAATAAATAAATAAATAAATAAATAAATAAATAAATAAATAAATACTTTTTTTTTTTTAAAGAATTCTTTATCCAAACAGGACAGGTTGCCATCCCCAAACCACCATTTTAGTTTTAGCAGCATTTGTGTTAAGTTTTCATTCACATAACAATTAACTAGCAGGTCTAATAGACACCTGCATGTTTTTCAATTATTAAAACCATATAATTAGACTTCTAAATAAAGATGGCTAATTAGAAACCTACTAAAATGGCATAAATAAACCATATGATCAAAGGAAACACAAAAGGAAAGAGATACAAAATTTTGAAAGCTGGAAAATGGATAGATGAGTGGTAAATGACTTCATAGACTCCTAAGCCAGAAGTAGGAACCTAGAAGAAACTTAATGTACATCACAAAACCTCCCCAAGGCTCAGGAATTAGCAGAAGCAGATATCTCAGGAAGTAGGGATGAAGGTGGGGCTGAAAACAAGGAAAAGTCTTTAAGAAGCTGTTAGATCTACCTAGTATCCAATACAATGGCTAAAAATAGATGGATCAGGTCCATCATCATGAAATTCCTAAAGACCAGAAAACAAAGGAAAAATCCTTCAAATTTCTATAGAGGATAGGGGGAGGTTTCATGCAAAAGATCAGAAATCCCAATTGCAGGATACAAAATCAACAGACAAAAATTAGTTGCATTTTTATACACTAACAATGAACAATCCAAAAATGAAATTAAGAAAACAATTGCATTTATAAAAACATCAAAAACAACAAATGCTCAGGAATAAACTTAACCAAGCTGGCAAAAGACTTGTACATTAAAAACTACAAAACATTGCTGAAAAAAAATTAAGACACCAATAAATAGAAAAATATCTTATGTTTGGAAGACTTAATACTGTTAAGATGTCAATATTACCCAAAGCAATCTACTAATAGTACAATCCCTGTCAAAATCTCAATGATTTCTTTTGTAGAAATAGAAAATCCATTCCAAAATTCATATGGAATCTCAAGGTATCTCAAACAGCCAAAACAATCTTGGAAAAGAAGAACAAAATTGGAGGTCTCACACTTCCTGATTTCAAAACTTACTGCAAAGCTATAGTAATCAAAACAGTGTGGTACTGGCATAAAGACAGACATACAGACCAATGGAATAGAGTAAAGAGCCCAGAAATAAACCTTCACATATATGGTCAAATGATTTTCAACATGGGTGCCAAGACCACTCAATGGGGAAAGGACAATCTTTTCAGCAAATGGTGCTGGGAAAACAGGATACCCACATGCAAAAGAATGAAGTTGGACCCTTAACCTTACATCATATACAAAAATTAACTCAAAATGGACCAAGGACCTAAAATTTCAGAGCTAAAACTATAAAACGCAAAGAAGAAATATAGGAGAAAAGCTTTATGACATTGGATATGGCAATGATTTCCTAGATATAACATCAAAAGCACAGGCAACAAAAGGAAAAATAAATAAACTGGACTACATCAAAATTTAAAACTTTCATGCATCAAAGAACACTTTCAGCAAGAGTGAAAAAACAATCCATACAATAGGAGAAAAATATTTGCAAGTCATATATCTGATAAAGACTGAGACCCAGAATAAATAAAAAACTCCTACAACTCAACAACAACCAAAAAAAATTTTTGATGAGCAAAAGACTTGCACAGACATTTATCCAAAGAAATTACAAAAATGTCTAATAAGCATATGAAAAGATGCTCAACAGAAATCATTAGAAATATGCAATTTTTGTTTGTTTTGAGAGAGAGAGAATGCACATGCAGGTGCGCACATGTGTACAAGCGGAGGGGGAGGAGCAGAGGGAAAAGGGAGAGAATCTTAAGTAGGCTCCATGCCCAGCACAGAGTCCAGCACAGGGCTTGATCTCATGACCCTGAGATCATGACCTGGAGCTGAAATCAAGTCAGATGCTTAACTGACTGCCAGGTGCCCCAGAAATATGCAAATTGAAACCACAGTGAGATACTACTTCATGTCCATTATGATCACTATTATCAAACAACAAAACAAACAGACAAACAAAAACGCTGCAAGTGTTGGTAAGGATGTAGACAGGGAGGGAAGGAAGGAAGAAGGAAGAAATGGAGTTAGATCAATATAGAATGAATTGGGAAACTATAAGCTAACTAGAGAGGGAAACTTACCTTACAGAGGGAGATAGGTGAGATAAGTATCTGTCAGTCTTGGCTCTGGATGAAGGAAAGAAAAAACAAGAGAAAAGATCTCTCCCTGAGAACTCCTAACCAAAAGTCCAACTCAGGCAGGTTTAAGTCCAGAATTTACACTTAATTTGTGGCTCAAAGCAACGTTGGCTGAAGATTTAGTTTAACTGGTAGTGTCTCCAGGTCCCAAGCAGAACCAAATACAAATTTTCTATGGAAGAATACATTTTAAAACCAGTTGTCAAAGAATTCCTATAGATAACATTCTAAGGAACATGAACTCACAATCAAAAATCACTAAATACAGGAGGAAATAAATCACCATGAGTGAAAAACAACAAAAGTATCAAACTACAGAATAAAATCAACAAAGACCGTGGATAATAGAATTATGAAAATAAAAATATTTAATATATTTAAAGAAATAGAAATTTAAAAATAAGACAAAATAAGAGTTTCCCAAAATTGGCTAGGTAGATTAGAAAAAAGAACCAAAAATACTCCTAGAAATGAAAACTATAGGTTGCAATTAGACTCAATGGACAGACTCAACAATGGGTTAGAGGTATCTGAAAGGAGACTTCGTGAACTAAAAGAATGAAGAAATTACCCAGACTGTAGCCCGGTGGGACAAAGGTATAATAAAAGACAAATAAGACGGGTTGGGATAACCCAACTTATGTCAGTTTGAGAAAGAGAATGAGGAGAGGCGACATTATGATAAAGAATAGCTGGAAGTTTTTCAGAATTGATGAAAGATGCCAATCATCAGGTCCAGGAAGCCCGGTGGATCTCAAGCTGGATAAATAAAAAGAAATCTATATCTAAACTGCAGAAAACCAAAGACAGAGATGTTAAAAGCAGCCAGAGAACAGATAGATTGCATATAAAGGAATAACAATTCAACAGATACCTGACTTCCCCAGAGCAACAGTATAAACCATGTAGAAATTGTGAAATAGTGTCTTCAAAGTGCTAAGAGGTAATAACTGTCCCCTGGAGTTATGTAACTGGTGAAACACAAGAAAAAAATTTTTTTACAAACAACTGAGAGAATTTGTCACCAACAAAACCTCATTAAAGGAACTTTTAAAGAATATATGTCAGGAAGAAAAATTACTCCAGAGGGAAGTCTGACAACTGTATAAAACAATACTAACAATGTCTAAATTGTGGATTAAAATACCAAGACAGAAATAAAACACTGAGCATTTAACCAGGGGAATCAAAGCTAAAGCATTCTAAGTCTTGTATTGTTTTGCAAGAGGGTAAAGATATTGATTTACTTTGGACTCTAAGTTAAATATACTTCTTAAACTTTTTAGGATAACTATTAAGAAAGAAAGAGTGTATATACCTTCCAAACCAGTAAAGGGGAAAACCCCCTAAATTTTGAAAAGGCCAAAAAAGAAAAGGAAAAAGTGACATCAACATAAAATGCAAATAAAACAGTAGAAATAAATGCAAATGTATTAGTAGTCACATTCTTATTTCCCATCATGTAAAATCAGAACTTAATCTCCCAAAGGAAGCTTGCAGGCAGGATGCGGAGAGGAGACTGCCCAGCTCTGGTAGAAGGCAGGATCAAAGCAGAGCACGGACCAAGAGGACACGGGGAATATGAGGAGCAAGATGGGGACAGGGGCCATGAGGAGAGCACTGACATGGCCCAGCCATGGAGGAAAAGGACAGGAGGGTTTACACACCACAGTGCATGGAAGAAGACCATCAAAGGGGGACTCTGTAAGACTGAACCAAACAAACTGATGAGCAGGCAGGTCATTATCAAAGGGATGAGAAAGAATTGGGGCAGTGAAGAGAAGAAACAGGAAAAGCCCAGCCCATGCCCTCAAGATGTTCACAGACCAAGGAAGGAGACAGAGGGGAAAACAAGGGCCAAAGCCCCACATTCAGCCCACTGGACCATCTTCCATGTGAACTGGTCTCAGGAGGCACAGTTGCACTCCTGGGAACATTCATGGACAGTGTCACCCAGGCCAGGGATGTTTCAGGAGACAACTGCTTCTGGAGGCCAGCCACCGGCCAGCAGCTGTGTCAACCCTGAGCTGTCTCATAGCTCTGCAGTGTCTGATTTCCCCATCCCTTGCCCGTTAGGATACTCCTCATCCAGTACATCCCAGTGCCCAACCTCTGAGGTCCATTGACCTCACTCAGTGATTGCAGAGCCTGGAGGAGCTTAAAGCTACAATCTGCATCAAGATCCTTATGGCACCTGGTGAAGCCCTGGGACAAAGAGAGGATGGTATGGCTAGTGGTAGGGCAGAGTAAGAAAAATTCCAAGTGCTGGATTAATTCTAGGCTCAGTCTAGTCCGTACCTCCAGGACTGTGGCCTCACAAACACAGGTTGGATCTCTCTGGGCAGCAAGACAATAATTGAGTAAGTGTAAAAGCCAATGGAGAGGGCAAAGATCAGTCCAAAGACTACGCTGGTAACCAGGAAAGAGGAAGTAGCTAAGGGAGCAGGTGGAGAGGCAAACAGGGCGAAACTAGGCAGAGGCAAGTGTTACAGGTGGATGGGCTTGTGGGCTTGGGTGTGCTGTACCTTCCCAGGGGTGCTGCTCTCCCCAGGGCCAGGCCACAGCTTGACCAAAAGGATGGTTATCAGGGGCAACCAGTAGCAGCAGGAGGATGACGAGTCAAGAGCTAGAAAAAGAAGAAATAATAAAAGATCAAGAGCCTAGAAATTGCCAAAAAGAAGAAGAGTTGAGAAGCAAAGGCAGGAAGAGAAGGGTCTAGACTTCTCTTAGGAAGAGTGGGATGACTCAAGCACTCTTAATGCTGGCCCCATCTTCAGACCAATTAGAAGCCCAAGGCAAGGCTGGCCACTGGGCTTTGCTGACACTTGCTCCTTGCAATACTCTCTTCTTTGGCTTCCAACATGTATTCTTCTCTAGAGTTAACTTCTGATGTACAGGAAAGAGGTTGGCAGTGGGTAGGAAAGAGACCGCTCTTCTACTGAGAGAAGCTTGACTGGGAGTTGGAGACACACATTGTCGGCGAAGTAGGTTCAGTGTCATCTGTGAAGAGTGGAGGAGAGGATGGATTTGGCAATAATTTCTTGGATGTGACACCAAAAACACAGGCCACAAAAGAAAAAATAGACTACATAAAAACTGAAAACTCACATGCATCAAAGGACACAATCAACAGAGTAAAAGGGCAGCCTGTGGGATGGGAGAAAATATTTGCAAATCATGTATGTGATAAGGAGTTAGGGTCCAGAATATGTAATTAACACCTGCAGCTCAACAGTAATAACAAAACAACCAGATAGAAACATGGGCAAAGGACTTGAACAGACATTTCTCCAAAGAAAATATACAAATGGCCAACAAGCACATGAAAAGATGCTCAACATCATCCATCATCAGGGAAATGAAATCAAAACCACGATGAGATGCCACCTCACATGCATTAGGATGGCTGCTCTCAAAACAAACCAACAGAGAAGTGTTGGCGAGGATCTGGAGAAATTGAAACCTTAGTGCACCATTGGTGGGCATGTAAAATGGTGCAGCCACACTACATGGCAGTTTCTCAAACATTGAAAATAGAATTATCATATGATCTAGAAACCACTCCTGGGTATATACCCAAAAGAACTGAAAGCAGGGTCTCAAAGAGTTATTTGTACCTCTATGTTGATAGCAACATTATTCACAGTAGCCAAAAGGCAGAAGCAACCCAACGTCTATCACTGGATGAAGGGATAAACAAAACTAGTATGTACATGCAATAAAATATTCTTCAGCCTTAAAGAGAAAGGATTTTGACACATGTTGCAACACAGAGGAACCCTGAGGACATCATGCTAAGTGAAACAAGCCAGACACACAAAAAAGAAAAATACTGTGTGACACTACTTATCTGAAGTTCCTAGAGCATCATGTTCTTAGAGACAGAAAGCAGAATGATGGCATGAGTGTTCTTGCAAGAGTTCTGGGGAATGATTGCACAACAATGTAAATGCACTTAATGCTACTAAACTCTGTACTTAAAAGGGGTAAGTGTTATGTCTGACCATAATTTTCTTTAAAGAGTTGGAGTGAGGAGTTAGAGTACAGGCCAAAGTTCAGAAGCGCAGCCGGAGCGGGGGAATGAGAGTTTGCTAACCACAGGCAGGAAGTTCGTCTGGGGCTGGAAACTGAGAATTTGAATCGCATAGGTAGCACACAACAGGCCAGGTGTGAATGGAGAAGCTGGGTGGTTGGATGATCTCAGGTTCGGGCTGTGCGGGGCACATGGGGCCGGAGGACAAGGCATCTAGAATGTCAAGGGTGCTGTCAAGAAAATGGCAGAAGAAACCCACGGTGGGTCTAACTGGACAGAAAAGGGAGTGGATCTAAAAGGACCCCCTTTGGTAGGTAAAAAATGGAATAGTCCAGATAGAAGCGATATACACTCAGTCAAAGAACGGAAATCTTGAAGGCAGTGAGAGAGGTAATGGCAGGATGGGCTACTACAGTAGAGATTTAAAGGTGTGGGGTCCTGGGCCTGCTGAGGGAGGGGAAGCCACAGAGCAGGTGCCCACATGGCATGGAGGCCAAGGACATAAATGCTGAGAGTTCCGTCTGTGGGGCCAGGGAACAGGATGAGCCATGGACCCTCGTGGGTCCCGGCATTGTGGGGGGTGACGGCAGCACCCGAGACAGGAGGGTGGAGTCGGGGCAAAGTCTTCAAGGAGCATGAGGGAGTGGCCAGCCCAGGAGGGGTAGAGAGGGGTCTGCCTCCTGGGACAGGGGTCTTGTGTGTGGAGGAGGACTGGGGGATTTGGAAGCCAACCTAGGTCAGCAGGAGAGCGCCACCCTGCTTGGGGAATGGGGCACAGGGGCAATGAGCAGAGTCCGCTGGAGGGGCCTGGGGCAGGCAGACAGGGGGGCGGGGCTCAGGAGACAGTGGAAGGGCCTGTCTCTATCCCTAGCATCTGGGATTGAGTGTCTGTCCCTCAGTAAGCGCCCAATAAATCAGAGGACAGAAGGGAAGAAGAGGAATAAGCTGGCTTCAAAAAAGCTTCGCAGCAGGCCAGTAACAGGCCCACAGTAGACCTGCTCTGTGCCTTTCAGTGTCCAGCGAGGACATGTCCGGCATCGCACCCACCATGAGACTGAATGAGCAAGAAGAAACCGGCAGAATCATCGAAATGCAACGCCTAGAAATCCAGCGCCTCAGAGACCAGATCCAAGAGCAAGAGCAGGTGCCGGGCTTCCACCCCATTGGTGGAATTCGGCTTCCTTCCCTTGTCCAGTCAGACGTGGACTGTGAGGTGCAGATCAACTGATCCCCTCTGGTAAGCCATCTGCAGGTGCCCCTGTGCCTCTGCCCCTAGGCCAACTCTGTGCTGTCCCTGCAGGCCCTGTGGCACTGGCCCCGCCAACCTCTTCTTCTTGCCCCAGGGAACTTGAGACCTGGGCAGAATAAAGATGTTTGCCCACAACCGTGTCCAACTCCCTGTTTAGCCAGGGAGTCCGGGAGGGGTAGGGAAAGAGGGGACCCTGAGGACTGGGGGGCTCCAGTTCGTCCAAAGCCGTTGCTGCTTGTCTCTGTCCAGGCACAGGGCTGCCTGTCACTGTGGAGACCACACGGTGGACTTGGGCCCGGCTTCCTGCTGCCTCCTACTCTCTCTGGGCCCCTAGGGTGTGGCTGCCTACACCCTGTCACAGTGACCAGCTCATCCCCCTCAGACCAGTGTGTGCCCAGCATGTCCTCTGCCCTCTAGGTGAGCAGGCCCAGGGAGGAGGAAAAAATTCAGGCCCCTCTGATTGATTCCACCACAGAGACAACAACCCATGACATCATCATGCCCGGCAGGTGGGATGGAACAGACTTCATTCCAAGCTAGCATCTTGGCTTTACCTTTGCAGAAGAAACTGACTTGAAATGGGGTCAGGGAGGTCAGCGGAGCCAGATGCTTTAGGGTCTTGAAGGCACATTACCGAGATGACACTGTCCAGAGGCCAGCACAAAGCCCCGAGAGTCCCTGCCCTCCGCTCCCAGGCTCTTGCCACACTGGCTTCCTTTCAATTCCTCCAAAAAGTCAAGTTCTTCCCTGCCTCCGGGTCATTCCACATACTTATCTTCTCTGCCTGAAATGCTCTTGTCCCCACACCTCACTCAGTGAACTTCATCCTTCAGATGGTAGTTGAAATGCCGCTTTCTCAGAAAGACAGTCCCTGATCCCTCCCTCCCCCATCTAGATTACACCCGCCGTATTGTTTTCCTTCATAACCCTCACTATAACATATCCATTTGATGGTGTGATGCCGCCTCTCCCACTGGGTTCTCAGTTCTGTGGGTGCAAGGTCCGTGTCTGTTTTTAAAGTCCCTTGCATGTTCGGGTGGAGCATTGATGGAGGGACCCGAGAGTGGAGGCGGGGGGCTGTGGGAAGGATGCTGTGGCCAACCATGAGTAAGAGGACAGCTTCCGCGACCCAGATGGTGGCAGTGGAGATGCAGGGATGTGAATTCTTCTGACTTTGGGACCGAAGGAGTTAGCCCAGCACAGGGAGAGGGCCTCGGGAAGAAGGCACGCACAGAGCAAATGGGGCTCTTGAGCAAACTGGGGCTCTTCTGTGGCCAGAAGGATATTCACTGGGGCTAGGATGCAGCAACATTCAAGCGACAGGGTTTTCAACCTAAAAATGCCCTAGAATCAAATACCTCACATTTTACCTACAAGATGGGCCACAGGTTACAGGTGAGGAAATCAAAACCCAGAAGGGTGAAATCGTTAGCACAGGCTCGTCTTGGCGGGGCCAAGATTGCGGCCCTGGGGCTGCCAGTGGTGTCCACGTTCCAGCCCTGGGCCAGGTGGTGGAGGTGATAGGAGTATGAATAGTCTCAACCAGAAGGAGAGGGAGCTGACAACTCCCAAGCTAAGCTCCCCTAAGCTGCTGGCTGGCTGTAGTCCAGCTGCTGGGAGGGAAGCGGAAGCAGAAGCCCCAGCCGAGAGAGAGCGTGGCACTTGGGCCAACAAGGAACAGGGTGTTTGCTCAGTTGCCCAGGGGGGCAGGGGGACGGCCTCTGGCTGGCAAACCTGGAGCCGGAAGTCTTGCTGTTTTGTGCAGGGCTCTGCCTCTCAACGATCAATGTTGTGGCTAGACTGGCCCTTGTGGTTCTGATTATGAT
This sequence comes from Leptonychotes weddellii, assembly GCF_054177405.1. Taxonomy (NCBI): domain Eukaryota; kingdom Metazoa; phylum Chordata; class Mammalia; order Carnivora; family Phocidae; genus Leptonychotes; species Leptonychotes weddellii. Next base: position 31,022,301 of record NC_138372.1, read on the forward strand.
TCCAAGACGTTCTGCAGGAACCACCATCAGGAAACTTCGAAAGAAAGGTTTATTACTTATGGGACCTGGAAATTACACTTGGGCCACACAGCAAGGCCAGGGGAGGCAGCAGGAAGAGAGGGAGGGAGAGAAAGCAATCTCACAGGCCTGGGGTTCTGCCCTATTGGGGTCAAGTGTGGAGGCCTACGGTCTCTGGGCTCACTATTTAAAATTTAAGAGTGGGAATTTAAAGGGTAGGAAGGGGGAGAGGGCCTCAACGGGTCAGTTACTGAAATCAACCAAGATCTCTGCAACAGAGAAGCCTCGGTGGCTGGCAATGGGTTTTTTGAGATAGTCCTCTTTGAAGCAGAGGTCAGGCACTTGCATTACAAAAAGAAAAGTCACTGTCGGGGCTCAGCGACGCCAGTTCACCGCTCCATTTTTCTCTGGGGTTCCTACAACCAGCTGTTGGGTGGCATTGACTGGGTGGTTGATACATAGGAGACCTCGCTTCCGCTTTGCCTATCCTGACTCCATGGGGAGCTTCTCACCCCACTGGGGAACCTCCCCCTTCACGACCTCCCTCTTCACTGGCCTACAGCCTGTTGACCAGCCCCCCGCCATTGACAGAGTGAGCCTGGCAGTCACCTCCTCCTGCAGGACCCCACTGGTCACCCAAGTGGCTAGGCATTTGGCATACGGACTCCACTCTCATTCTTCTGGTTGTGGTCCATTATTAAGCTCCGGGGACTCATTCATTTATGGTGGGACAGCTGGTGCTCTGGGAGACTGCCCTCTCTCTGGGCCTTCGGACATCCATTGGCTCCCTTGCCCTTCGTCTAGAGTCTTAGCATCAGCTCCGGCCAGACAGTGTGAGCTGCCTAGCGGAGTCTCCTCTGCCATCCTGTTGTCCTGCGCTGAAGACCCTGCCCCACAGGAGATGTAGCATTCGCATCTACCTTTCCCCACTGCTTTTTACACAAAGCATGACCAGCCGTTACCAAACAGCTGCTCCTAGGAAGTGCCTGAGGGGCCCTGGTGGACCTGGGAATATCCGCGTGTCCAGGGAGGACTCCCTTGCAATCACTGCTCTGGATTCGGAGTGAGAGGTTAGAGAGAAGGATGTCAGGCCCAGGAGTGGGGTCCATTCTTCCTGAGCTCTGTTGGGATAAGCTCCCCTAGACCATTGGAGTTTCAAGGGCCTGCTTATGCTTTGAGCTGAGCTGGACGGGAGAGCAGACTTGCAAGGAAGTAACCCTGCTGTGTGCCAGGCAGTGGGAAGAACTAACATTCCCCATCACCTACGATGACCAATCATGCACGAGAATTGGTATTTATTGGTCATCTAGTGTGTGTCACATGGTGGGATTTGGCAGGGGTGGCAGGTGTTGACTAGGACTCACCTAGCACCTCCTCTGTGTACCGAAGCAGTAAATATATTAAAATTGGGACTATGAGAGTCTAGTTCTGAGCAGAAGAACTATGGATGCCTTTCTTTGGCTCCAAGTAACAAAACCCAACTCTAGCCAGTTTAAGCCAAAAGGGGAAGTTTATCATCTGGCGGGGCCGGGGGGTGGGGGTGAGGGGTGGGGGGCTGGTCTCAGGAATCTCGGGGCAGAGATAGAACCAGGCCTCAAGAGAAACTTGAACCAGCGGCTGGCTGAAACCACCCCTCCCTCTCTTGTCCCCGCGCCTCTCTGCAGACCAGTTTCCGTGCCCAGCTCAGCTGGCAGAATGTGCCTCAGCGTCTCGTTAGTCCCCGCTCCAAAGCTGAAATGGAATCTCTAGTCCGATTTTAAAATGCCAAAAGAGAAGTATTTTTGGCCTCACTTGAGTCTGGGGCTCGTCTCTAGCCATAGCCGGGCAGATGGGTCACAGGACGTGATCCTGGTTGCTGGGGTTCATCCCTGGGGTGAAGGCGGTCATTGTGAGCAGGGCAGACACTCCCAAAGATGTCCCTCTGAGGGAACTGTCACTCATGGAGCACGGGGGTCGGGCCGGGGGAGGGGGTGGTGACGGGCGGTGGCTTGAGCTGCAAACCGCTTTATGCCTCTTGCCCTCCATGCTGCCCTTCAGGAGGGCGGGGACAGCACCTCTTCTGCTCATCACCGTGTCTGCAGCACCTGACACAGCAGCTGGTGGGAACACAGAGAAAGGAAACGGTAAATGTTTGCTGGAATTAATCAAGAATATAATTATAGTATTTAATCACACACACACAAAACTATTTAGACTAAGTACTGTTGTCCCCATTTTACAAATGGAGGACCTAAAACACATAGAGTTTAAGCAGTTTTTCTCTGGTTACACAGCTGGAGCTGGGGGTTGACACTTCAAGGTCAATCTAGCTCCCAAACCAGTGGGCTTTCCACCATTCATTCAACATGCGTTCACCCCGCACCTATTTTACACCAAGCCGATTTTAGGAGCTGGGGAGACACCATGAATCAGACTCAAATCCCTTCCGTCATGAAGCTTACATTTTAGGAGAGTAGGGAGACAATATTCCAGACAGATAAGAAAAATATATAGCATGCTGAGCCGTGATAATTGCTACAGAGAAGCATAAGAGAATAAGGGAATAAAATAGGGCAGGGGGACAGGAAGTATGGGGAAGGTTGTGATTTCCGGGTGGCCGGGAAGGCCTTCTTGCTGAGAAGGTGATGTTTGAGCACACACCTGACAGAGGTGCAAGAGGGAGTCATGTGGGAGAAAAGCATTCCAGGCAGAGGGAACGGCCCATGCAAAGGCTCTGAGCAAGAGCAAGCCAGGGAGGGTAACTGCGATGAAATCAGAGAGGGCCTTAGAGATCCAGGAGGACTTCGGCTGTTTGCAGAAGGTAGGCCAGTGGAGACACGTAGCACGGCTCTGCCTTAGGACAGGGTCATCCCAGCTACCAGGGTGACAGTAGGCTGCGGGCTGGTGGGAATGCAACAGAAGCCGGGAGACTGGGCCACAGGGCCTCTCTTTTGAGAGGTGGACCTCTCAGAACTCCCACTAATGGACCAGTTAGAATCCACACTTTGCACTCTGTGCCCACTGCCACCTCCTACTCCTGGCTTTCCCGGCTGCCCGCCTGAGCTGCCCCCACAGCTTCTGCTTTGGGGACAGAGTTCAAAAAGCCCTGCAAGGAGCCTGCCTGTCCACTTGGACTCCAAAGTTATTTGATAAGACCCAGACCGAGACCAAGGACTCATGCAATCAATGTGTGAGCTGAGGAACCTTTTAGGCTGTGTTACCCATCACCCAAAAAGGTCTTTTCAAACCGCTCAGGGGAAAGGGAGAGAAAAATCTCATGAGTTCTGCTGCCCCAGCTCCATCCAGGACAGCTGGACCATGGGTCTGGCTGCGCTGACTTCTTGGGACCAGGAAGATAAATACTTGCTAGAAATCAGCACGTCAACCTGAGGAGGACACAGCCTGGAGCCCTGACCCTCCCTGCCCCCTCACCCCGCCCGCCCCAGGGCAGGGGGTACCTTTATAAAGTTTTGCAAAGTGGCACACCCACGTGGTCCTCCCTGAGATCCAGCCCGCCCCACAGCAGTCAGCTTGCCGTCACTTTTCCTTGAGGGGAAGAATCATCTAGATCTGCACTGATCAATCAGGGAGCTGAGGGCCACATGTGGCAATTGAGCATTTGCAACAAGGCTAGTCTGAACTGAGATGCACAGAATAAAAGACTGAAGTAGCTTATTACTCATTTGTAATCATTCACTACCTGGAAATCATAATCATAAATCATAATCATTCACTAACATGAAAATATTTGGGGGTTAAATAAAAATTGTCGTTTATTATTTTCACCTTTTTTTAACCTTTTTAACGTGGCTACTAGGAGATTTTATTATTTGTTTAAAGATTTTATTT
>NC_138372.1:31026646-31035152 GCF_054177405.1 Leptonychotes weddellii
CCAGGCTCTGGGGCAGATAGACAACATTCCTCCTGCTGCCCAGATCTGAGAATTGTGTTCGAGCCCTAACAGCAGCGGACAGAAGCCCCTCCCTTCCTAGGAATGCCTCAGCCCGGCAGAAGGAGCTGTGCCACGTCAGCCAATCGACTCAAGCCCTGCCTAGGAAACACCTGCTGATCCTCCTCCCTCCCCATGCACACCCCCAGGGCTTACCTGGATGCAGGTTAGGCAGGTGAAGCACCTCCCCGGAAATGGAGCTGGAGTGCCGCATCTGCCTGGCCCTGCCTGCTCTGATCGGATCCAGCACTTCCAGGCTTCTTGTGAGTGCCCCATGGTCCCCTGACCCCCAACGCCCCCACTTTCTCCTACTGGCTCGGCCTGAGAACCTCCACCCACCCCCAGCCTGGCCCCACTGGCCCAGCACACCTGTGCAAGCACTTTCAGACCAGTGAAGGCACAGTCCTGAGGAATGCTGGGATTGACTCCAGGTCCCCTCCTAAGGCCCCTCCCCCACCTCCCTTGGGAGCATCTGCACCTGCTCCTCCCACCCTGTGTGCTAGGCTGCCCCTTCAGAGGGGTTGTGAAGGACAGACTCATGGGGAGTGTATACTGTGGAGGGCCATGTTCATCATATTCCTGGAACGACCCAGGACCTGCATCCTATGTGTAAAGCAGAGGTCCTATCCTGAATTGGAGGGGAGAACATTGTATTCTTTTATTTAAAAAAGCGTTCTTTAGGCATCTCTGCAGGCCCTGGAATTCCCATTGGAATTTTGAAGTGGAGATGTCAAATGACTCGCCCCCATCCTTCAAGATAAATGTTATTGTCCTCACTTTTCCAATAGGGAGACTGAGGCTCTAAGAGGAGAACTCATCTGGGGCTTCTCTGACCCTCCCCTAAGCCCCTGTTCTGACTCACCCACACACCGGGCATTTATCACATATATGCACCTGCTGTAAGCTGGGTTTCCTTGAGGGCAGGGACCACACTGCTTTATTTTGCCCAGTTTGAGTCATGTTGGCTGGCTGTTAAACGAGTAACCACTGTCAGGTCCCTCGCCCAAGTCCCATGGCTGGTAAGGACAGCAGCTGGGGTTCAAGGACAGAGCCCTCCTCCCTTTGCTCCACTTTAGAGAAATCCTAGAGGAGGAGAATGGCATGAGGGGGTTGGTGAGAGGGAGAATGGAGAAAGGAGCAGGAAGAGGGGCGTGAGTGGGGGTGATGAGGCAGGAGGCATGGGGATGGAAGCAGGGACTATGTGGAGAGAGGTTTACAGGTGGCCTCCCTGGGACGTGCACTTCACAAGGAAGTAGGAAACATGAGAGGAGGAGGTCTGGGCTAAGATGACGAGCTTGGGTCAGGAAGTGTTGCATCAGAGATGACTAGGGAACATCAAGGTAACATTTGGCTTTGGGTCTGGAGCTTAGGAGGGAGATCCAGGTTTGGGGGAGAGAGGGATTGGGGCACCAGCAGCTGTGGATAGGAAATCAGATGAGACGTTGGGGAAGGAGAGAGTTAGGGATTAGATCCTGACCCACAGAGAAGTAGCTGCAGTCCCAAGAGAGAAGGTTCAGGGTCAGGCTGCTGGTTCCAGAAGGGTTAAGTCATAAGCCCCCTCCCTCCCCGCAACCCTCCCCCCAGGAGCCAGCGGTGACAGCTGAGGCCATGTGAGTCTGATCCTGAATGAGGCTTTATCTCTGCTCTCGGTCCCACCATCCACTGTGGCATCAGCTCCTTCGGCCAGCCGGGATGGGACAGGCAACTGAGAGAACCAGAGAGGTCAGGGGCTGGGCCAGGGGCTTCCCCGGAGGGGTGGGGGAATGTGTTCTGTGGGGGAACTCTCCTGGGGCCATTGGAGAGGCATTCCCAAGTGGCAGTGCTGGGGAGGGGTCTGTCGGGGGACACTGGGGCGGATTCCCAGGGATCATCCCCCAGGCTCCCAGGAGAGACCATAAAGGGCGAGTGGGCTGGGGAGGTAACAAGTGTGATCCCCCCTGCAGGTGATGGTGACCATACCCTGGACTGGGAGAGGAACGGGACTCTGGGCCTCTAGCTGCCAAGCAGGTGGTGGGGGGCTCTAGGCCATGACCCGCAGCCTGTAGCCCCGACGCTGCGCTCTGCCCTCTACCCCGCCCGCCGCCATGTCTGAAGGAGAGGCTCCGGCCCCGCCGGCCAGGGGGCTGCCCCCAGACATGCTGGCAGAGCAGGTAGAGCTGTGGTGGTCCCAGCAGCCGCGGCGCTCCGCGCTCTGCTTCACTGTGGCCGTGGTCCTGGTGGCGGGCTGTGGGGCGGGGGGCGTGGCACTGCTGTCCTCGACCAGCGGCCGCTCGGGCGAGTGGCGGCTGGCGACGGGCACTGTGCTCTGCCTGCTGGCCCTGCTGGTTCTGGTCAAGCAGCTGATGAGCTCGGCCGTGCAGGACATGAACTGCATCCGCCAGCCCCAGCACGTGGCCCTGCTGCGGAGCGGGGGAGGGGCCGATGCCCTCGTGGTGCTGCTCAGCGGCCTGGTGGTGCTGGTCACCGGCCTGACCCTGGCTGGGCTGGCTGCCGCCCCTGCCCCGGTGCGGCCAGTGGCCGCTATGCTGTCGGTGGGCATCGGCCTGGCTGCCTCGGGCTCGCTTTTGCTGCTGGGCTTGCTGCTCTATCAGGTGGGCGTGCATGGACACTGTCCCCCTCGCCATGCGGCCGCCCCCTCCAGCCACGGCGACCACAGGGGCAACGGCGGCATCTTCAGCATCTCAGGCCAGCTGTCTGCCGGCCAGCGTCACGAGACCACATCCAGCATCGCCAGCCTCATCTGACCGAATTCCCCTTTTCGGCCACCTGCCTCAGCGGCCACAGAGCTGTGCCGGGGTGTGAGCGGCCGTGAGTGGGTGTGTGCTTGCACGTACATGTGCAGAAGAGTGTGTGTGAGTATGTACGTCTCCCCAGGACTTGTGCTGTGGGACCACGTGTCCCCATGCCACAGGAAGGCGTGGGGTGTCTCCCCAGAACTGGGGGTCTGTGACCCTGGAATGGTCAGTCTACCTGTCCCTCTCGAGTCCCTGAAGATTCTTGGCCCCTATTCCCAACACCCCTCAGATGCCACCCTGCCTTGTGACACCTATCAGGGACTTCCCAGGAGTGACTGTTACTTGCCTAGCCCGGAGACCATCCCGGTGGCTCTTCACTGAGGAGAGTAACTGGTGACAAAGTGGAAAGAACATGGGCTCCACGATGTGCCAGGACTGGACTGGAACCCCCTCCGCCCATCTACCACTCACCAGCTGGGGGCCTGGGGCAAGTGACTTGACTTCGCTGAGCTTCAGTTTCTGGAGAGTCACAGTCGTGGTCATGGAAATCGGTCGTGAGGGCCACATGCCATCGTGTATGGAAGGACCAGGCACATGGCAGGTGTGCAATAAAAGTGGTGGCCGCTGTCATTGTGATTGTCTGTCCCTCGCCATCTTACCTAGAGACCTTCCCTCCCCCTCCCCTTGCCCACCCCCAACAACTACCCTTCTCCAGGGAACACTGTGCCTCTCGCAAGCTGACAAAACGTGCTATGTCCCCAGTCAGGCCTGTGGTTTCTCCTTATAGGTACTGCGGAGGCGAGCTGGGGTGAGTGGATGCTTCCCTTCAGGAAGGTGGTGGGTTTCTGGTCCCAGGGAGCGGGCTGTAGAGAGGAGTGTGGCCCGAGTACTTCACATTTGCTCCTGCACTGGTTCAAGATAAAGCCTGAAGCACTGGGGTTTTATCAGCTGGTTTCTCTGGAGGCTGCAGCTCCCTACCCCACCTCTAGGACCAGAACATCTTGACCCCTGTAGTTGCTGCACCGGCTGGCCTTCCTCTGCACCCCACCCCCGCCCGCCCCTGAGGCAAGGGAGGGCTGTGTGAAACCCCCCTGGGCTGTAAGAGTCACTTCCTGCTTGGGGTCAGCCCTAGAAGGGATCGCCCTTCTGCAGTGCAGAACTTCCTGGGTGGCAAAGATCACCTCCCAACGTTAGTTTCATCACTCCTGCTTCTCAGGGTCAGATGCCGCGCAGCCCGGCCAGGGCCCCAAGAGAGGCAGGGACACCAGACGGGCCTCCAGGGGGCGCTAAGCATAGAGCTACATGTGCTCTGATGGGAGAAAATTGCTTTCAGGGGCCAAGATCTAGGGGCCCTCCTGGAGAAAACGCTGAGCTGATGGATGAGGGAAGGGCGTTGCCAGCCGAGGAGGAAGCCAGGTGAGCGGAAACAAGAGGCCATGTACGGGAGCACGGGGACGGCAGAACCTTTCCCCGGGAACTATGGCATCTCAGACCCCACATATTCAACATCCCATCCCCCTCATCCTCATCCTGAACCATCTCCTCGTCTCACCTGGGGGCTGTGGCCTTCACCCAGCACCCAGGTTAGAAAGCTCGGCGTGGTCCCAGACAGCACCCTCACTCCCTCCTTATCCGGTGTCCAGTGACCACATCACCACCTGTGGACTCCCCCACACATGTGCATGGGGTGCTCAGCTCTCCAGGCTCACTCCCAGTGCCCTCCCCATCTCTGCCGGATTTGTGCAGCCTCCCCTCGGCCTCCCTGCTTTTGCTCTTTTCTTCTTCAGTTTACCTCCCTCCCAACCCCAACACACACACTTGAGCCACAGTGACTATTAGGGGAGGTGATGGGGTTGGGGGAATGTAACCGCCAGGTGACCCGTGAGCTGGACCCAGGCGATGGGAGGCTCCTCACCCCTTCTCCTGTCCTTGAAATGTGTGTCCCGCTTGCCTCTCCGGCTCCTAGAAGCTGCCCCAAGGATACAGCCTTGAGACAGTGGTGTCGTGGTGAGACTATCTGGATGGTACGAGAGACTGAACCCAGTGAAGGCCTCTGTATAAACTCTTACGGTCTGACAGGCAGGTGCAGAGATCTTGTCTTGTAGCCACCCAGGAAAAGCCTCATAAGTAAGTTCCCTTGCCCATTACACCTGCCAGCCACCGATCTAGAGTGGCCTGTCTCCGTCCCTGGTCTCTTCCTGCCCTCCACGTACGAGGTCCAGTTTCAGACTATACCTGGGAAGCTCCAGGTGGCAACCCAGTGCTGTCCTAAAACGGACTTACGTTCAGGTCCTTCCCTGATCCCCCACGGCATGCAGACTAATGTACAGGCTCATGATTTGGCCTCCCTCGCACCTCAAAGCAGCCCATGAGCCAGCCCCACGGAACTGCTGTGACCTCCCCATGTTCTCTCACTTCTCCCAGCGTTTGTTTCTCCTCCTTGCCTTCATACCCTTCGAGACCCAATTCTCTAGGCATCTTCCCCAACCCTGTCCCCCCAAACTAACGAGTTGCCCATTTTCTATGCCGGGCCCCACAACTGTAGACACCAGTCTGCAGTTCTTTCCCTGTGTGCCTGTCTCCTGAATCAGGATTGGGGTGTTGCTCATCTGCATATCCTTTGTTCCCAAGGTGGGCCTGACACATAGTAGGAGCTTTACTGGATGAATGAATTACTCAGCTTGGTCGGATGGCAATAGGTATGCGAGGATCAGGGAGAGACCTACCCAGAACGGGATGGGTCGGGAACTTGGGCCACTGTCCACTGTTGGCCCAGAATCTTTCTGCCCCCAAATTCTCACTCTTCCAGGGCTCCCATTCTCAACAACTCCAGGGCCATCAGAGGACCATAGACTGCCTCTCCATCCTGTAATATGGGGAGAAATCCTGTTTCTTTTCATCTGAGACAGGGTTAGACTCTTTCACGATATTTCTTTTAAAAAACTAAAGGAAGGGTGCCTGGCTGGCTCAGTTGGTGGACCCTGCGACTCTTGATCTTGGGGTCATGAGTTTGAGCCCCACGTTGAGCCTAGAGATTACTTTTAAAAACCCAAACAAGGGGCAGAAGGTTTGTTTGAGAAAAACAAACAAATAAAATGCTACAACAAAAACAAAAAAACTAAAGGAAAATAGAAACACAGGCCTAGAGAAAGGGGAGGGGATGAGTCCTATCGCACAAATGTCCGAATAAGCAGCCATTGCCGACAAGGCCCATGTTGAGCTCTCCTGGGAAGGATGCCAGATGAAGAATATGGCCCTTGCCCCCGAGGGCCGTTCTAAAGGGCAGTGGAAACCTCCACACCCAGCTATAATGTGGGTCTGAGCAGGAGCTGGGTCGAGGTACAGGCAGGGCAGAAATGCTTCTGCAATCACTAAAGCTGACTTCCCACAACCTCCCACCTCCAGCTTGTTTGCTCAGAGCATCTCTCTAAATCCCATCTCGGTCCACGCTGCAACCAGACATCCACTGGCCCCTCCTGTCTTCCCTCCCCCTCCTGTCTTCGTCTCCCTTCCGGTTAAGATCCCATGGCCCATCATTTCACCCACTCCTTGACAGAGTCCTCAACTCCTTAGCCCCCCTCTCCCCGTCCTTTGGTACCACTGCCCCAGCAAATCCCCCTCCTTGGATGAATCCACCCACGGTGGATTATTATGCTCACGGTGAGCGGTTATTAGAGAAATCCGCACGGCCAGGCTGCCTGGTGTCACCATGAATTCCTCGTCACCCATCTCAGCTGGGCTGCCATTCTACTCATCAGTTCCACTGTGCTTCCCTGGTCAGCTCCTGCTTCCACAGCGGCGGCCCCTAAGTTCTCTCCATGGCCTTCAACCCCAGCAACACCCCCGCAGGCTTGGCCTCCCTGTCCCGAGAAAATGAGTCATGTAGCGGGAAGCCTTCACCTTGCTCCTACCAAATAGCTCCACCTTTACTCCCATCTGTGGAATGGCCTTGTCGGCCCAGCTGAGGAATTTGGACTTTGTCCTCAGGACAATGAGAAGCACGGAAAGCTTTTAATGAGGAAAGTACTCTGGCCAGAACAGGATTTGGGACCAGCTGGCTGCAGAGCCAGGAATTGACTTTAGGAGTAAACGAATCCGAAGAAACGTCCAATCAATCCCAGAAGGGCCATTTCCGCTGGCCCCTGAGGGATGAGAAGCAGATGGCCAAACTAGAGAGATGGAGAAGAAAGACTACCCCAGAAAGAAGGAAGAGCAGACGGAGGGTCCAGAGATGAGAGAACTTGGCTCCTTCAAGGAAACAGAGGGTTTGTGTGGCCGGAACGGGAGCGTTCACCGGCAAGAGGCAAGGGGTGCAGCCAGGGAGGAGCCCTGGGCCAGTCCCAGGCTTCAGAGGCTCCATAGTAGGTACACCATTTCTTAAGGTGAAGAGGAAGCCGGTGAAGGATTCTCAGCAGGGGAATGGCCTGGTCCGAATTGTGTTTTAGGACAATCATTCTGCCTGCCTCACAGAGAATTAACTGGGAGGGGCAGAAATAGGGAGAGAGGAATCCTTCGGCTGATGAAAGCATCTCCAGATGCGAAATGATGGCCGCCCAGACAAAGGGGTGGCTGTCAGGACAGAGCCAAACACAACAGAGCTGATGGACATTCGGAGGGTGGGACCAACCTGTCTTGGTGACTGAGGAGCTTTTTAAGCTGGGAGAGATGTGATGGGTTGATAGAATGTTGATAGGACAAGAGGGTTAAGACAGAAGGCAGAGAAGAGGCTGTTCTTAAAGTCCCCAAGCGGAGAGGCAGGGAAGGCAGCTCCAGGGCACGCACCGGAGGCCTTGGGCTTAGGATGCCACTGTGATAGGAGAAAAGAAAGAATGCAGACCAGGGAAGTTTGGAGCAGGAAGTGGAGGGAGGCCCTGGCCAACAGCTATTCTCCCTGCGACGCAGAGGCCGTTTTAAAGAGCTGCTATGGAGGAGAGGTGAATCTAGCCAAGGAAACAGCAAGGTTGCCGGAAGCCTGGAGAGCCCCTGGGAGGCTGGACACCAGGCATTAACACAGGCTTTTCGCAACAGCATACAGAGGCCAAGATGCAGGCCTGGGGGACAATGGGGCAGGTAAGGGGAGGATGTTAGCGAAACGTTGACCTAATGGACCCTGAAATCTAAGCTGGTATTGGGTAAAAAGCAAAGCTAAGCAAGAGCTGATGGAGAGACCGTGGAGGTCCCCATCGGGCAGCAGGGGAGGTAGAGAGAGGCACTTGCCACAGGTTCCTCCTGGGCTCAATAGTCACATTCCAGGTTCTCAGCCGTGTCACCTGGACAGATACTGGAAGAACGTGTTCCAGAAACTTATGATCTGTTCCAATCTGGGTGGTTCTTACATTATATCCAGTTACATCCCACGTGAGACCTCAGGCCTTCTGGGGACACTCAGTTGTCTAGAGGAGCTTCCTCCAGGCCTCAGGGGACCAACACATGCCCCCTCACGCTCAGCTGTCTGCACGCCGATGGGGGCTGCCTTCTCGACTGTTGCCCAGGACCTGTGAGGCTCCTCTGGGCATAGCCATGGAAGTCAGCCCCAGGGACTGGCTTGGAGCATACCACTTCTACCCTCGCAGCCTGCCCTTCCAAACCTGGAGCTTGCGCCCTGAGACTTCTCAGCTCCCATTCACTCGGGGAAGGGGGGTGCCAATCCCGGGCAGGATGGGAGCAAGTCCAAATACCAAGAGGTTCCTTCTCTAGATCTGTTTTATCGGTAC
>NC_138372.1:31035252-31048615 GCF_054177405.1 Leptonychotes weddellii
CCCCTGCTTATGCGCACTCTCTCTCTCTCAAATAAATAAAATATATAAAAAAAAAGATTTTATTTATTTATTTGAGAGAGTATGTATGTGTGTGCATGGCGGGGGGGGGGGGGGGAGGAGCAGAGGGGGAGAGAGGGTGGGAGGGGAAAGAATGTTAAGGAAACTCCGCACTGAGCACAGAGCCTGAGGTGGGGCTCAATCTCACAACCCTGAGAGCATGACCTGAGCCAAAATCAAGAGTCGGAGGCCCAACCAACTGAGCCACCCAGGTGCCCCAGATCTTCTGACCTGAGTCCTGGGAAACAGACACAGTCAAATCTCCAGCCCAGAGTGAATGAGGAGGAAGGAAGCTTGGCAAGCTTCCGCGCTGTCAGGATGAAGACCGCCCCCCTGCTGTAGGGAGCTAGCCCTGAGGGTACCCAGAGGGGTTTGGCTAACACTTGCTGTATTCTACAGGCTAGGGTACAGAGGGCTGGGGGCAGAGGCAGGCTGGGGCCAGGGCCTGAAGCCAGGGGAGGGAGGACAGAGAGAGGTCTGGCTGAGTCCCAGGCCTCCCACGATTCTAGCATCACTGGGCCTTTGAACCTGTGGACCCAAATCACACTCCCTCTTTGTGCATGGGGCCAAGCGTGCAGAGCACAGTGGAAACCCCTCCTCAGAGGAATCCAGGAAAGCCTCTCAGGACAGGGTCCAAGGTTCCTACAACCTTAGGGGCCTGCTCAGCCAGGCATAACACCCACAGCAGGTTCTGGGAGGAAGCTCTCCCTGCTGCCCCTTGCTGGGCGCTAGGCTCAGGAAAAACAAGCCCTTACCTTCCCTGGATCCTTCAGAGGTTCTGACTCAGGTCCCGAAGAATATGTGACCATGGGGACAGCTGAGCTGCTCTCTGGCCCAGAACTCAGGCAGGACAGCCCCTCTAGGTAGGCATTGAGGGGACATAAGGGCAGGGAACAGGCCCTGCTGCGTTCCCAGCGGCTCTTCGCTTGCTCAGGATGTGCCCTCAGCCCCTTAGTTCTGCTACTCAAGGTCCTTCTCAAGGTCTTGGGCTGGGGCAGCCTACGCTGCTGTTCCAGACACAGGGACTTTCCAGGCCTGCGAGGGTCAGACTGTCTCTGGACTCGGGAACAACGGCCGGGGTTGGGGACAAGTGCACTGGGCTCCCCTGTCATGTCCTCCTCTGCTGATAAGCCTTTAGATGTCAGTGTTCCTCTAGTTAGTCCTCTGTACCTCCTCCACTCCACCCAGGCCCCCTGATCTTATTCACTCCTGGGTCTCAGGGACCCCACTGCAGACTAGTCCCAAACCCACACCTGCAGGCCGGACTTCTCCCAGGTGAATCCAGCTGTCCCCGGGCACCTCCCCCTGGAAATCGCGCATCAAGCATTGAATCCTTGTTCCCTCAAAGCCGGCCCCTCCCCAGGTTGCCCAGCCACCCAACCAGAAACCAGGGCGACTTCATTGCCTCCTTCCTACTCCCCACATCTGGCAGCAGCAAGCCTGCCACCCCTTCCTTCCCTGTGTCTCTGGAATCTCTCTGTTCCCTGCCATACCTTAGGCAGATCTTATCACCTCCCTCTGGGTCTCTCCCTTCCAGCATCCAGAATGACTTTTCTATCATGATTACATCCTTCCTTGACCAAAAAAGTCCACAGATGAGCCTCAGCTGCTCTCATATTGAAATGCAAGCTATCTTGGCACCAAAGCCCTAGCTGATCTGGTCCACCCTTCAGCTTCACCCCCGCCTAGGGCACCCCTCGACCCTACACTACAGCCCAACTTGACCTGCCTTTTTCTCAAGCTCCTCCCTATATCAGTCCTGCCCTCACCTTCCTTCTGTGCTGGCTCTTTTCTCAAAGGCTAGCACTGCATCCAATGGGCATATGCAGGGTGGCCACCTGATTCATGATGACTTCCCCTTGTCTGGGAATGACCTGCAACAAATAGGCAGGCTCCCAAAATCACATTTGCACTACAGGAGCCTGCCACCATTCATAGCTGGTTGGACTAGTGGTGGATACTTGACCCAAACTGGGCTGATGACATTCTGTCACCTGAGTACTTAAAACTTGGAATCAAGAACTCGGGGGTCCCAGGTATGGAGTCTCATTAATGCCCACAAGTGACATAAGAGTACGTTCCTGTCCTCAGGCTGCTGGAGCCACCTGCTTCCTGCCCTCCTGAGTCAGCTGTCCCTTTAATTCTCTTCCCATTGCTTTCGACCGAAAGCTTAACTTTCTCCCTTCTTAAAACTGCCTCCCTTGCTTAGATTATTTGGTTTTTTTGGTATTGAGTTGTAGAAGTTCTTTTTTTAAAAGATTTTATTTATTTATTTGAGAGAGAGAATGACATAGAGATAGCATGAGAGGGGGGAGGGTCAGAGGGAGAAGCAGAGGGGTGAAATAGGGGATGGGGATTAAGAGGACACTTGTCATGATGAGCACCAAGTAACGTATGGAATTGTTGAATCACACATACACCCCAAAACAGCATCCCTTGCCCCAATCTCCCCACCAGCAAGGATGAGCCTGCCCTCCTCCTCTTCATCAAACTCTTGAGAAAGTCTCCCACATTCAACTCACTCCCTCATCTTTCAACTCCTCACTACTCAGCCTGCAGTAATGAAACAAATGTGACAAATATTTATTTAGCATCCACCTTGCACAAGAATGAGGACACAGAATGAGACATGGCCTGTGGCTTCAGAGCGTTCACAGTCTAGCCCTGAAGATAGGCACAGTAAGGGGGCTGTGCAAACTCCAATACAGATTAAAATCCACCGCCATGGCCAGAGAAGGGAAGAGGAACTCACAGGGTGCAGTGAGAGGGAGGGCTCACGAGAGGCGTCCTGGAGGAAGGGATGCATGAGCCGTGTCTTCCAGCTAGGAGTGACAAGGAACATTTTTTTTTTTTTAAGATTTTATCTATTTATTTGAGAGAGAGAAAGCGAGAGGGATAACCGAGGGAGAAGGAGAAGCAGACTCGCTGCTGACTGAGCAGGGAGCCCGATGCGGGCCTCGATCCCAGGACCCTGAGATCATGACCTGAGCCAAAGGCAAATGCTTAAGTGACTGAGCCACCCAGGCGCCCCGACAAGGAACACTTTAATGCACAAGTCCCAATTCAGGAAAATAAAAATTAGTGACTCCTTTTTACTTTCATTTAAAATGAAAATAGATTTATTACTACCTGTGAAAAATGTCATATAACCATTTAGATTACTTACTTTATTGAAAAAATTTCAATAAGAAACTTGGCACACTGGTTTTCACCAGCTAAACTGTTATCATCCTGGCACACCAGAAATGCCGGCAGGTAGGCAGGCCAGAGGGTCTCTATTGGCCAGGGATTTTCATCACTGTCGTAGAGGATTTTTTTTTAAGATTTATGTCTTTATTTGAGAGAGAGAGAGTGTGTGCGTGTGCATGAGCAGGGGGAGGAGCAGACAGACAAAGAGAAACCTCAGCGGGGAGCCCGATGCAGGGCTCAGTCCCAGGACCTGAGATCATGACCTGAGCAGAAATCAAGAGCCAGCCGCTCGACCAAGTGAGTCCCCTCCCCCACCACCGGGGGACAGAGGATTTGAGAGAACAGAAGGGCAGTGTAGGCCGGGTTGAGAGTGTGAGCAAAAAGGGCATGGAGAAACACCATGTGGGAGAAGAGGAATAACAAATAATTCGTTTAGTAGGGAGTGAGGTTGGGAAAGTGAACCAAGAGGCTGAAAGAGGCCTTATTCCCCTAGCCAGGCCCTTGGTAGTTGTCCTGAGAACAGCAGGGAGCCATTGAGGGTTACCAAGCGAGCGAGAGAGGGTTTGTCCCTTTAGTACCTAGCGTCAGGGAAGGGAGGGTTGCTCTACCCCTGGTTAGCCCTGAAGCCCTAGATCCCTCTCTCCCTGAGGCTTGGGGCCCCTCTGTAGTATCCACTATCCTTAAGTTGTCAGGTATGGGCGGGGGGTGGAGGGGGTCTAAAGACTGGGGCTCAGAAGGAAAAGTTGTCCCTGCTACCCTCAGTCCCCAGCCCGCCAGCGCCAGGCTGAATGTAATTGTCCTCGATGAAGCCGTCGTCATCCTCGTCACCCACCTCCGGGCAGACCACCTTGGCCGTCCTGGGCAGCGGGCGGTGCCGGTAGCTGGCCCGGTACTTGCGACAGAGGTGGCATTTGGCAGCAAGAGCAATGAGGAGGGAGAGGACCACAGCCCCCAGCATGACCCCTACCAGCGCAGGCCATGCCCGGGCCCCAGTGCCCGGTCCAGGGGACACAGCTGACGCTGCTGGGAGCTCTGAGGGCCCCGGCCCCACGGTGGCTGCAGAGGGAGGGACAGCATTATGGATGGGGGCCCCAGATGGGTTCCCTGGGGAAACCGAAAGGTGGGGAGACAGGGTCCTTCCCCCAACCCCCCTCCTCGGCCTCCTTCCCAAACTCACTTTGGTTTGCCTCACTCATGGAGGGGCCTGAAGACACCGGTGAGCCTCGGCTTCTGCCAGAAGAGCCTGAGCGCCACAGAAACCCCCAGATGCCAGGCAGCCCTGGAGGCCAGAGTCCTAGAAGATACACACACAAGTGGGTGTCCGGGGAGCACAGGTGCACATTCCCCGGGGCACACGCACGGCCACATTAGGGCACTGCACAAACTCTGGACACGGGACGATTGACCATAACCAGTTGTGCACAAAAGAGAAATGAGCTGTGTACCTGGAAATTGGCTATTTGTAAGGGAACACCGTGGGGTCCGGCTCTGCAAGCCCCTGAAAAAAAGGCAGGAGCTTACTCAACACTGTGTCTGATTTAGGCACCAGGCAATGGGCTCACAGACCCCTCTAATGTGGGTATCAACATTATCCCCTCTCTGTAGATGAGGAGTCTGAGGCCCAGAGGGTGAACTAACTCAGCCCAAGTCCCAGGACTTGAACCCAGGTCTCTGAAACCAGGGCCCAGAGCCCAGGCTGCTACACTGCTTGGTAGGCTGAGGATGGGAAGGGGGGCAGAGGCGGTTCTGGTTCCCAGGGGTTGGACAACAGCAATCGCTCAGAGCTAATGAACCAAAGTAGAGACCACATGTGGAGGAGAGTGCCAGTCCCTACCCAGGCAGGGGGCCCCACTCCTCCTCAGTCAGGAGCTCCTGCCACCCCAGCTTGACCCTCAGCTCTTCAGACACATGGCTTGTCCATCGACCTCCGTCTGCCCCCAGAGGGAGGCAGTATTCAGGGAGTAGCCAAATGCAGATCACCTCGATCAGGAAATTATCTGGATAAGAACCCCTAGGGCTAGGGAGGAGCAAGAGGGAGCACCTAAATTAAGGGAGTATCTGGAGGAAGATCATCTAGGCTTGGGAATACCAGGAGGAGGAACGCCTGAGTCAGAGGAAGGCCTGGGGGAGCAACACCTGAATCTGAAGAGTATCTAGAGGAAGAACACCTAGGTTAGGGAAGTACCTGTCAGAGGGACGCCTAGGACTGGAGATAATGTGCAGGTGGAGCACCTGAATCAGAGGAGTACTGCGGAGGAGTATCCAGGCTAGGAAAGCACCTAGGAGAGAAGCATCTAGTTTAGGGGAGTACCTCCCATATTCTTTAATACTGATATCTTCATGAAA
This sequence comes from Leptonychotes weddellii, assembly GCF_054177405.1. Classification (NCBI taxonomy): domain Eukaryota; kingdom Metazoa; phylum Chordata; class Mammalia; order Carnivora; family Phocidae; genus Leptonychotes; species Leptonychotes weddellii. Next base: position 31,040,845 of record NC_138372.1, read on the forward strand.
CCCTCCCTCCTCTCCTCCAACCCGTCACTAAGCCCCATCAGTTCTTCCTGGAACTAAATATCTCTGCAATGGCTCTGCCCCTCCCCTGCACCCCACTGGCCACTGCCCCATCCAAGCCACCTTCATCCTTTTCCTCGACTCCTACATGACCTCCTAATCCATCTTTCCCCACCTCCAGTCCATTCCCCAGAGTGATGGGCCTAAAGCCCAAATCTGACCCCATTACTCCTAAAAACTCTTCCAGAGCTCCCCAGGCCCTAAGGGCTGCACATAGATTCCTCAGCATGTTCTTCCAGTCCCCACAGCCCAGCACAGGGGCCTCGGGCCAAACTAGGCCTCTTGTCCACAGTTCCCTCCCCGTGCTACACACACACACAAACACACACACACACACACACACACCCCTCCCAGCTCACCTTCCCTCTTGTTTCCCAGCCACCCCCTCCTCAGGATTTTGAGTTCCCTATCCCTCCAGGTGAAATCAGACCATATCTGCCTGTGAGGTTGTCCCAGGGCCCCTTGGAGGACCCCTTCCCTGGCCTACACAGTCAACTATCCAGCAGAAGTGGCCAGGTACTAGATGGGCAGCTGCCTGGGGCCAACGCCTGGGCTGGTTAATGTGTGCCCCGGTGCTGGCAGAGAGCTTGGTGCTCAGCTGCTCAGGGCGGGTAACAGAGGAGGATGGGGGAGCTGGAGAGTGAAGGGGGGGGCATCAGAAAGGAGAGCTCAATCACTCATTCACTCACTGGGTGCCTACTCCAGGCCCCAATAGGCACTGGATCCTCAGAAAAATCAGATTTTAAATGGAAATGAATTGTATTCAAATTGATGTCTCTAAGATTTTACTCCTACTCCTTTCCTGCCTGCCCTGTCCCTGTGAATTCTTGTCAAGGACACACACCCCCACAGGCTGTCACCCTACCCCCACAGGTCACATCTCTTCCACCGACAAACACACACCCTCTGATCTCACAGACATACGCACCCCACCCTGAATTGGGGCTCCTTTTAAAGCTCCCAGGAGCCCTCAGGGATCTGTGGGATCCCCCTCCCAGGCCCCCCAATGTCTTCCCCTCTGCTCCCCACCTGCAGGAACTGTGCACAGTCCAAGGAGGAAGCTTCCGGCTGGGGCGGGCAGAACCTGGACAGGTGGGTGCCGGAGCTGCCGCTTGACTCACCTGGAGACGCCGCAGGCAGGCGAGGCCTAATCCGCAGGTGAGGGCGGAGGGCCGGGCAGCAGGCAACGCCTCCAATCAGGAGAACTAAGAACACTTCTTGCCAAGCTTTTGCGGTGACCTTCTGGCGCAGGCCCCACCCCCACCCCCAGCGCCGTGTGGGAAGTTGGTGGGGGGGGGGTGGCCTTGCGGCTGGGATCCAGAGAGGGGTCCAGGAAGCCCTAGAAGGGACAGGCAGACATCTCAACAGGCAACTGCTCGGGCTGAGGGCCCTGATAAGCTAGTGAATTTCCCATGACAGGTACAAAGTCCAGAGTTGAAGCGGGAGTTTTGCAGGCCCTGGAAGGCGGTGGGCCAGAACTGGAGGGGAGGAAGAGAGAGTTCTTTCCGGGCAAAGCCACAGGGACCAAGAACACTCAAAATTGCCTGCAAAAATGTTTGTGAGCCCTCGCTGGGGGGGGGGGGGGCGGGGGCGGGGAGGGGGGTGGATGTGGAGGTCAATGGGGAGTGTATCTGTGCCCTTGGGGGTTTATTGTGTGCCTAGGTGTCTACCAGGATAGAGGTTTCTAGCCTTTATCTGGATCTCAAGGATCCTGGGAGCCCACAGAGCTAAGCTCTGAACCTTTCCCTATTGCCTTACTCCTCTTCCCCAAGCCTAGTGCCTCCTTGCTCTTTAAGACCCAGCTCAGGAGTCACCTTCCAAGAGCATTTGGTCCTCCCGGACTAGCCCCGCCTTCCCCCTGCAAGCTCCACCTTCTAGCCCAGAGCACCCTCCGGGCAGACCTCCCACCTTCCCACTGCAGTTTTACAGTGGAGCCAGGTGGAAGGAGTTTCACAGTGGGGCCGGGTTCTGACAGCAGGCCCCTGACATAGGGCAGGTTCTCAGTAAATATTGAAAGGAGGAAGTGTTATGAACTAAGCCATGCAGGCACAAGAATTCACAGGGAGCCACAGGGTACAGCCTGAGCAAGGGCTGCCCCCAGGGCTTGTCAGTGCGGGGGGCCCGGTAGAACCTGCAGGACCTTGACTATCTTAGCATGGAGTTGAACTCCTACTGTCAATGGCCCCTTCCGAACTCTCCTGCCTTGTCCGTCACCTACCCCGCACACTGCGCCAGCCACGCCAGACGGCTCTCTATTCCTAGGACCCAGCATGCTTGCCCCTCCCAGGCTTTGCATGTGCCCTTCCTGGGACCCCAACCCTTCCCTCCAGCCCCGCCCCCCACCTGTCCATCTCCCACCCGGCTGATTATTCCTCCCAGGCCAATTCATCACTCAGGCCCCAGCTCCAGTGCCTCTTTATCTAGACCAGCCCTCCCTGACATGCCCTTGTCTGGGTCCCTCCTCCCCTCCTCTGTGCCCCGAAGACCCTGGCCCTTCTCCCAGCTAGCACTGACCGCACAGTTTTGTGATTTTCTCTTGATTTGGCACAGTCCCCTATGAGCCAGTAAACTCTGGGGCAAGGGTCCGTGTCTGTCTTGTTCCTCTCCATATCCCCAATATCTAAAATGGCAGTAATAAATGCTTCTGAAATAAATGAATGAGAGGAAAGTGAATAGTATCCCAGATGGGGCAGTGGGGAACCAAGGAAGGTTTGGGGTCTTGCTTTGATTTTGAATCAAGGACATGATCATAGGATTCAAAAGCTATTCATTGAACACCTAACAGTTCCAGGAGCTGTGCTGGTTCTTTTTTTAATTGAGGTATTCATATAACATAACCTGATTCACGCAATTCACCATTTTAGCCATTTTCAGTGCACAGTTCAGGGGCATTTAGTACATTCGGAACGTTGTGCAAACATCCCTCTATCTAGTCTAAAACACTAGCATCACACCGCCTGGGTACCCCAACCCATTAAGTAGTCACTCCCCATTTCCTCCTCCCTCCAGCCCCCAGCAACCACTAATCTGCTTTCTGTCTCTGTGGATTTGCCTATTCTGGGTATTTCATACAAATCTAATCATATTTGTGCTAGATTTTTAATGAACTATTTCATTTAAACCTCATAACTACATTATGAAATAGATGTTAATTATCCCTTTAACAGATGACGAAAATAAGGCCCTGAGAAGGTAATGTGCATGAAGTTCCACAGAAGAAAACAAGGTCTGCACATCCATCAGTCATTTATTCAGTGAATACTTACTGAACACCCATCACAGAGCCACTACCAGCCCATACAACACGCATTGCAAAACAGCAGAAGGCAACCTGCTGGATGCCCCCAGTGCATGGAGAGCAGAGAACAGGCTGTATGTCAGCACCTGCCCCTCAGCCAGGAGCTCTGATGCAGTGAACAACCCTTACAACCTTCCATGGCAGCCCTGGCAACCATGTGGTAAGCTCAGTGCTAGCTAGCTAGCACTGGGGACAGAGTTCCACTGACCATACAGCTTTCGTTCTGGTTGGGAAGGCAGACAACACACAAGTAAAGAAATTAATAAGATTAGTTCAGATAATGAGTGCTATGAAAAGTAAAGTAGCTTCATGGGATAGGGAGTTGTAGAGGTGGCTGCTACTCTACATCAAAAAAAGAGGGGACTCACGGAAGAGGGAATGTTTGAGCTGAGATCTGACTAAGGGTAGGATAGCAATCATGCCAATATCTGGGGGAAGAGCATTCCAGAAAGAGGGAACAACAAGGACAAAGACCAAGGGATGAGAGCACGCTGGCTCATCCAAGCAACAGAAAAGAGGCCGGCTGGAGGGAGACAAGTCAGTGGGGAGGGATGGGAGGGGCTGTGTGAGGGGCCTGTGGGACCAGCTCACGTGGCTCTATCCTTCCCTCCCTCGGTGAGAGGGGCTGACCTTCTTTCACTCTGTGTGAAGGTTGGACTAGAGGAGGCCAGGGTAGAAGCAGGGAGACCAGTTGGGAGGCTGTTGCTATCATCCACAAGAGAGGGAATGTGGCATCCATCAGTCAGGTGGAAATGGGAAGAAGTGCTCAGACTCTAGACATATTCTGAAGGTAAAGCCAACACGATTTTCTGACTGGATGTGGGGTTTGAGAAAACAAAAAAAGGAACCAAGAATCACTCCAGAGTTTTGAGCGAGCAACTAGTAGGCGAGAGTTGTCATTTACTGAAATGAGAAGACTCTGAAAGGGGCAGATTTGGGAGGGCAGTCAGGACCCCAGTTGTGGACATGTTAGTTGTGAGATGCCGTGGGGCATCCAGGTAGCATCCTAAGTACGCAGTACCTTAAACTAGCCTGAATGCAGCCGGAAGGGAAGAGCTAGACATCCAAGTTTGAGAACCAGCAAAATGTGGATGATTTTTAAAGCCAATCATCTAGATGAGATGCCCCAAAGGAAATGTAGAAAGAGAAGAGGGCCGAGCCTTGGAGCTTGCCAGAAGCAGAAGTTGGGGAGGGGAGGAGAAGCAGAGGAAAGGAGGCTAGGACTAGCCAGCGTGGTAGGAGGCAGACACACCAGAGAAATGTTCGGGAGGCCAGGGAAGCAAGCGTTTGAAGGGCGAGGGCTTGGTTAGCTATGGCAGATGCCGATGATAGGTCAGCTAAGCTACGGACTGAAAGTTGACTTCGAAATAGGCCATGTGAAGGTCCCTGGCAACCTTGACAAGAGCACTTTCACGTGTGGTGGGGACAAATGTCCGACGGGGCACGGTGTGTGATGCATGAGCGATGCACGAACGAGCATGGGAACAGAGGTAGTGAAGGCAACTCCATCAAGAAATTGTGTTGTAAAAGGAAGAGAGAAGCAGGGCAGACTTTGGAGAAAGGTGTGGGATCCAGGGAGGATTTTTTTTTTAAGGCTAGGAGCTTTTAGACCATCTGTGTCTGCTGATAGGAACAATCCAGGAGAGAGAGGAAATTGATGACACAGAGAGAAGAGACAATGGGAGTGTGAGTCCTTAAGGCATCAAGGGGCATGGGGTCAAGTGCACAGGTGGGGGGTTGGCATTGGACAGGAGCAGGGAGACTCCCTCTGACGAAAGTGGAGAGTACAGGTGAAATGATGGGAGCCTTAGGGAGTTTTCTTCTGGTGGCTTCTGTTTTTCCAGAGAAACAGGAAGCAATGGCATCAGCCCATGGTGAAGAGTGGGGGAGGGGGATGTTGGTACTGGGATTCTAGAAGATGTGAACTCTTCATCCTGGGGTTTGGGAGAGAGAATGGTCCGGCCAGGTTTGGGGATTTGCCTGGCAAATCGAATAAAACCAGAGAGGGGCAAGGGAGCCGAGCTGTGGGCAAGGGATTGTTTGCCATGCTGGCCCATGCACTCTGGGTGGGGTAAAGAGGATGTGAGGACCAGGTGCAGGAAGTGTGAGGGACCCAAAAAAGTGGATTTTAGGAGCCATTGCTGGTGGTGCCAGAGAGAGTAGGTTGAAAGAATAAGAGGTGGTCAGCAGATGGTGGCATATGGAAATGGAGGTTACCCAGCGGATACAGTTCTTGATACAGACATGCCCTACGAGATGAACCGTGGGGTGGTCCTGAGACGGGGGTCTACAGACCGATGATGGTCTTACTATGCCCTGAAGCATGTTAACTCCACCTGCTAATCAGAGGACTAAAGAAAACGTGCTAATAGCTCTATTAGTAAATGGAAGAGACAGGATTCGAACCCAGGTCTTCTGACTCTAAGTCGAGCACCTTTCCAGTTATATCCCATCTAGATCCCTCTTCTGTGAGTAAAACTTACCATCAAGGGGTTCGGTTTCTCACAATCATTTGCAGTGACAGACAGCAGTCACTTCAAAGATTTGATTTTACCTCCCAAAAGAAATGGAGGGCACTGCTAATAGAAGAACAGGGAATGGATGCTGAGCAAGCAAAGAACAAGGTGTCCTGGACACCTGGGTGGCTCAGTCGGTTAAATGTCTGCCTTCAGCTCGGGTCATGATCCCAGCGTCCTGGGATCGAGTCCCACATCGGGCTCCCTGCTCAGCGAGGAGTCTGCTTCTCCCTCTCCCTCTGCCTGCCACTCCCCCTGCTTGTGCTCTCTCTCTGACAAATAAATAAATAAAATCTTAAAAAAAAAAAAAAAAGAACATGGTATCCTGCTCCCCACCTTGCACCCACTCCCTTCTCCATCTGGCCCAACCCCTCCCTGGGGCAGCCCTGGGGGTCTTAGCCTCGGGTGGTTGCGGTCCCCTTTTGAGAAGCTGATGAGAGCAGGAAAATGCTTGTGAACACAGTCACAAATATGCTCACAGGTCAGCATGGAGTAGGTGCTCAGTAAAAACTTATCAGATGGATGATAGGTTTTTATCAGTTAGAATTCCAGGGGGCTCACCTGCTCTTTCCAGGTTAAGAACTGGTGTTAACCCTTTGCACTCTCTATGCAGGAAGCTCTGTTCTGTTGTAAACAGATGGCCCCTTGAAATAGGTAGAGGACCCCTCCTTCTTGCAAGCCACTGGAGGGTGGTTGCCTGCTTCCAGGTCCCAGTCATGGGCAGCCTCCCGGAGGTGGAGTCAACACCTCCTTAGGACCACCGGACATTCTTCCTCCACCATTCAACCCCCACGGTCCCTGGAGGCTGGTCTGTCCCCGCTCCTGGTCTGCCAGCGCTGACCTCCTGGACATGCCCCAGCATTCAGACAGTGACTGACGTAGCCCCAGTGGGGAGTGGGATTGAAGCTCAGTGAAACAAATCTCCTGATCTGCTCATCACCAAGAAGTCACACTTCACTGAGGTAAGCTCAAAGGATGTATCCTGGTGGAGCTTCCCAGACCCAGACCTGAGACTAGGGAAACACGGGAGATGGAAGCTTCCAGTGTTTCCTCACTTCCTCAAGGAGGACAAACCTGTCCAGGGCCACAGTATTCCACAAAGCCATGAAAGAAATGCTTACCAAGCTTCTTCTAGCCCCAACCACACCACCCGGAAACTCCAGTATAATTTCCTCTGATGGTTGCCACATCAGTCCAACAGCCGGGTTCATGGGACAACTTCTTCCCAAGCTGCCATCTCCATCTTGCCACATTGGATATATAATTAGAGCTCACATGTGCCCAGTGTCATGAGGTAGCAGTCTGTAGCCCCCCATGATCAGCTATCTCTGGAGTAACTGGGTCCAGGAGAACAGAGCTCAGCAGACCTGGCAGAGGATGACCCCACCCTCTCCTGAGGGATGACATGCCCAGGCAAGTGGCCAAGGGGGCAGACCAGCTGGACAGAGTGGCCCCATCAGGCTGCCCCCACCCAGCCCTGCCTCCCCACTTCCCAGGCACTGGGAGCAATCATCTCTCCCGCATTCTTGCTTTCTCGTGGGGCTCTGGTAGGAAAGGGGAAAGGGGGAAGTTGGTGCCCACCTGTGAGTCCCCGGGAGTGCTGGGGCCGTTCCCATGTGGAAATGCTCTGGTGGCAGGTGCCGCTTACGGCTGAAAGGAGGCGTGTCTCCGCCCGGGGGCAGGGAGCCCTCACCCTGGTGATGGTGTGCTAGCAACCCGTCCTCAGAGAGGTGGCAAGGATGGAGCTGGCAGAGCACCAGCGTGCCTCCGGGGGAAAAGCGTCTCAAGAAGAGAGTGGGAGGGGCGCCTGGGTGGCTCAGTCGGTTGAGCGTCTGCCTTCGGCTCAGGTCATGATCCCAGGGTCCTGGGATCGAGCCCCGCGTCGGGCTCCCTGCTCGGC
>NC_138372.1:31048715-31137235 GCF_054177405.1 Leptonychotes weddellii
ATAAATAAAATCTTTAAAAAAAAAAATCCTTTAAAAATATCAGAACTTTGGGGCACCCGGGTGGCTCAGTCGTTAAGCGTCTGCCTTCGGCTCAGGTCATGATCCCAGGGTCCTGGGATCGAGCCCCGCGTCGGGCTCCCTGCTCGGCGGGAAGCCTGCTTCTCCCTCCCCCGCTCCCCCTGCTTGTGTTCCCTCTCTCGCTGTGTCTCTCTCTGTCAAATAAATAAATAAAATCTTAAAAAAAAAAAAAAAAAAGAAGAGAGTGGGAGTTGGGGCCCTGTCTTCAGACACTTCCGTGTCATCTCCGTGTCACCAGCAATGGATCACAGGAGCTCATGGACTTGTGCTGTCATTACGTCTTCTCCTCAAACAATATTTCCCGTGAGATGGAACAAGTAGGAAGCACCCCCTTCGTTCACCCGGGGTTGTGGATTCTGCCCGACGTGTGGCTGTGGTCTCTGGTGGCAGCTTGCTCTCATCAAATGTGCTTTGTATTCTGAGGAGGCCTGCTATTGTTTGAGGCAGAAGGACAATGAGTCATTTGTGTGGTGTGCTCTTGGCCCTAGGATTTCAGGGTGGCACGGGTGAAGCAAGGTCCTGGTGGATCTTCAAGGCCCCGCCTCTGCTGGGCCTCCACACGACCGTAACCCAGCACGGCAGGCAGGCACGGAACTCATTTTCCCAGAGGGAAACCTCTAATGCTTCCAGAGCGCATGCGGGTCGGCTTCCCTAAATCATTTTTAAGAGTTTGGGGGATGATACATGCTGACGGTAGCAGCCCCCCAGCGACTGCGGGCAGAGACTTGAAGCTGCTTGCCATCCAGAAGGACGGCGTAGCCCGCCTCGTTCACAGTGAAGCTCTCTGGCGGGGAAGCAGATGGTCTGGGGTCCGAGCTGAGCTCCAGCACTTAGCTGCCTTTAAGAAGCATGCATGTTCTCACCTGTACCATGAGGAAAATAATAATGAAACCTCAAAGGCAGAGAGCCCTCGAGAAGGCATCAGCACCCTTTCCCGGCACCTGTAAATGTTCAGTAACTGTTAGTCATGGTGACGGAGGTTTGTTCCTAAGGCTCCTGCTTGTGTTACTGGGTCATTTTCATTTGGACCAAGGTCAATAAACACCTGTTATGTTTGAAGTAAGTCCTGAGCTTTGAACTGTCTGAACCCTCCTGTGGGGTGTTCATTCCAGCTTCTGGCCTCATAGGGTTTCTCGGGGCCAAATGGCCTTTGTCAAGCAGTTTGCATGAAAGGGACTTCATTCAAAGCCTTATCGGATTAACTGGGGCTTCCTTTAAATAAGGGCTTGTTTTCAGAAACTTTCTTTCTCCAACAAGGAGAAAGAATACAATGGATTCCAAGTAATCTGCAGTCCTCATCACAGCTTGTCACAAACACCGGGCACATCTTTTTAGCCCGGGGCGAAAACACACACACTCACTGGCTAACTCCAGGAACACAGCCTCAGCCTGACGTTCCAGAAGCATCTGCTGACAGACTTCCTCTCAAATATAGTTATTTCCTGGAAGAATAGCAAAAAATGGTTTTGAATCAACAGCATGGCTTTAGTTGCTAGGGAAGTTAAGCCTTGTTACCAACAGCTGACCTAAAAAAATCTTAAAAGAATTACTTTCTTTTTTTTTTTTTTCTTCTTTGCTTATCAGAATGATTTATTGGTAAAGTCAATTTCAGGCAAAGACAGGGACTTAGGAATTGGGTGAACGTGTTGCTTATTTCAACCAAAAGAAAACTTCATCAGTTGCGTAGGCAACATTTTATTTGGTTTTTCAAAAAGCAATTGTGACCAAGAGGAGAGAGAGATAAAGCACTTGTGGAATATATAAAGACACCAGCATTTGGGGTTGCACAAAACAAAGAAATATCTTAAATACTTTTCAAAATATTCTAGGAGCCAATACACAAGGGCAGGCTTTAGGAGAAGACAGGAATGTAATGGGGAGGGGCATATTGGGACCACCCATCTCCTTAACATCAGTGGGGAAAACAAAGCAGCATTCAACTTCACATACTGACTTTACACAGTTTGTATATAATAGCTTGACTGAAATCCAAGAAGCAAAGATGGAACTCTCACTCTGTTTATTTTGAAAAATAATTGCATGGACACCCAGGTAATCCACCCTTGTCTGGCAGGTTTCCTTGGGAGGAGTCTCTGTGACTTAGCAGAGGACTGATCTGACACATTCCTATGGCCTTGATGTCAATTTTGAGGGGCAACTTGGAGAGATTCATGTTCTTCACCCTCCATGGACCCAGCCCTAAGTTTTGCCAATAGTTTTTTGTGCATAATTTGCATAACAGTTTCACCCAGATGGGTCTCAATTCCACCACCATTTCTGCAAGAAGACTGGGAACTTCTTTACATAGAAAATTAAGTCGAATTCATGGGCATTTTCAAAGGAACCTGTAGCATGTTTCCACACATATTTACATGCAATCTAAAACCCTCAGGGCAGTTTAAGAAGCCACGTGGAACACCATGGAAGACCATGGGAGACCACGGAAGGGGCATAAATTAGTGTGTGGTCTGAGTGACCTGTTAGGGGAGGGGACGCTGGTGGGCCCTGGAGGGTTGGGCTTTTCTGTCCCCCTTGAACATGAGGGTCACTTGGACAACAGTGGACCCAACCCATTGGGGTGACCATAGGAAATGGGCCCTTACTTCCCTAAACTAAAAGTCAAGAAAATAATGCTTCGATTGGTGAGCAGCTGAGCACTCCCTCCAAAGTGGTACTTAAGACCACAGCCAGACCTTCGCACTCCTGAGTTGTCTCATGTATAGCAGAATGTTTTTTGCCTTTTCTCAAATCAAGGAAATAAATGTTAAGTATTGGACTCCCTTTATGTCACATAAATTTTATTTTACTCTCAAATATGGGTCAGAGATCAAAAAAATAGAAAAGGTAGACAGTGACAGTTCTCACTCCCAACCCCCTGCTCCCAGCTGCCTTATTCCTCTCACCCCAAGTACTTACTTTTATAAATTTCTGGTATGTCTTTCCAGTTCCTCTATGCAAATACAAGCACTATGAATATACATACATATTTTCTCCTTTCGTACCCAAAAGCCAACATACTGCACACACTGTTCTGCAACTTATTTTTTCACTAATTAGTGTGTCTTGGAGAGCCTTATACAGACGTAGAGAGTTTCTTACAACCATTTTTACAGCCGCAGAATATTCCATCATATGGCTACCTCAAAATTTATTTGACCAGTCCCGTGTTGACTAACACTTCGGTCTTTCCCAATCTTCTGCCATTATATATAGTGTTGCAAGGATAAGTTCCCAAGAATGTGAGTCAGAGAGTCAGTGTATTTGTGGTTTTGACAGATATTCCCAAATCACCCTCCTTGGGAGCTACACCAACATGCATTATATGCAAACATACCTATTTCCCCACAGCCTCATCAAGACTGTGTTTCTGCCAAGTTGGTAGATGAAAATGGTACTCAGGAAGAGTTTTACTTTGAATTATTCTTACTATAAGTAAGACCAAGCACATTTTCATATTTTAAAGGACCATTTGTATTTACTTTCCTATAAACTGTTCATAATCATGGAATTGTGTGTTAACATGTTATCTTTTTTATAGTCTTTGCCCATTTATCTATTGGATTTTATGTGTTTTTATTGATTTCTAATCTGTAATACGAGTTACAAATTTTTTTAAGATTTATTTATTTATTTCAGAGAGAGAAAGAGCATGAGCGGGGGTGGGGGGGAGGGGCAGAGAGAGAGAGGGAGACAAGCAGACTTCCCTCTGAGTGGGGAGCCCAACCTGGGGCTTGATTCCACGGCCCTGAGATCATGACCTGAGCTGAAACCAAGAATCAGACGCTTAACCAACTGAGCTATCAGGCACCCTGAGTTACAAATATTTTTGACATTTACCTCTTATCTTTGCCTTTCAGGTTTTTCTTACATACACTAAATTTGATTAACCTTTTCGTTTAAAGTTTGTGGTTTTTGAGGCCTAGTTAGAAAGGCTACCCAATCCAAAGTTAGAAGGAATGGGGCACCTGGGTGGCTCAGTTGTTAAGCATCTGCCTTCAGCTCAGATCATGATCCCAGGGTCCTGGGATCAGGCCCCGCATCGGGCTCCCTGCAGGAAGCCTGCCTCTCCCTCTCCCACTCCCCCTGCTTGTGTTCCCTCTCTCTCTGTCAAATAAATAAATTCTTTTAAAAAAAATGTTAGAAGGGAATTCACCCACGTTTTCTTCTAGTTCTTTTGTGGGCTTGATTTTTAATGTTTAAATCTTAGACTCATTTGGCATTTATCTTTTTTTTTTTTTTTAAGATTTTACTGTTTATTTGAGAGGGAGAGAGAGAGAGCGCGCGCACCAGCGGTGGGGAGGGGCAGAGAGAAAGGGAGAGGGAGAAGCAGACTCCCTGCTGAGCAGGGAGATTGACCTGGGGCTCGATCCCAGGACCCTGGATCATGACCTGAGCCGAAGGCAGAAGCTTAACCGACTGAGCCACCCAGGCGCCCCTGGCATTTATCTTGATATATGATGTATAGACCCAACTTCATTTTTTACAGACAGCTGCCATCTGTTGCAACACCATTTATTAAGAAGACCAACTTTTCCTACTGATTTGAAATACCACTTTTTATTTATGCTAAGTTCCTGTATGTATTTGGGTCCATTTCTGGATGTTCTCTTCCATTGGTCTATGTGTGGGCCAGTTCCATGTTGTTTTAATTACTGAGACTTTATATGTAATATGTTTAATGTTCTGGCAAATATTGCTGTGAAGTAAACCATCCCCAAAATTTAGTCATTTCAAATAAAATTCTTGTATTCTATCTCCCAGTCTCTGTAAGTCAGGAATTCCAGGAAGTCTTGGCTGGGTGGTTTTGGCTCATTGGGTTATCAGACAGTAACTATGACTGGAAAAATGTTGGAGGGGAAGAGCTGGAGCAGCTGGGGTGCTGGCCTGTCACCTCTTTGTCATCACGTAGCTTCAAGGTTTCTTTATGTGCTCTCTCTACGTGAGCTACTTTGGGCTTCCTCACAGCATGGCAGCTTCAGCAAGGTGGGACTGTTTACATGGCAGCTCAGAGTGATGGTGTAGGCGCTTCTAGGAACTAGAAGCTGCCTAGCCTTTCTCACCCACAGAGCATCACATCCTCTGCATTTGTTTGACTGCAAACGACTCAATCCTCTCCAAAGCCAAGAAGAGGAAACGTGACCCCACCTCCCAGTGGGGCAAATGTCAAGGTCACATTGTAAGAAAAACACGTGGAATGGGAGATACTGTTGCGGCCAATTTGGAAAATACAATCTGATAGGGCTGGAACACCCTTCATCAATCATCTATTTCAGAGTTTTCCTGACTATTCTTACCAGGAGAAGTCTTTCAAGTAACCTTTTTAGAAATCGGATACTTGAGGTGAATTCACTGATAATCATGTGTTAACCTTTTATCATTTTCATAAAGTACATCTAGTTCTAATTATGGTCAAGCTCTCACTATCAGATATGATCCGTTTCTGAAAAATATGCTTTAAAAAAAAAATCAAACAATTGGGATGAATGTTGGGTTTGGCAAGGGAGAGGGTGGTTCTAAGATAAAAAGCATTGCCCTTGACCCATGTAGTAATGGATTAAAGTTGGAGACATCCTATGAACTCATGTTTAGCTTAATATAAATACAAATTATTAAATATAGAAATACTTATGCACCAGTTGGCATAAACACATATATCTCCTTGCTCTGTCTGCTGGGAGGGCCTAGGAGTAATACCCCAGCAGCAGTGAACATACCTGGCACCCATCTTCTGGTTTCTAATGCCATTCTCAAATAAAAGAAGGCACAGTTCCTCAGAAATGGCTGATTCTAGGACTAAACCAGGGAATATACACGATGAACCTGGAGCATCTTTTTTGAACCAGGAAATAAGGAAGTGCTGAAGCACAAACAAACAGCAACAACAACAAGACCCTTTGGTGGGGATATGTCAAAGGAATGGAGGAGTCAACTGAAAGATCTCCCAATGACCGAAGATAGAACAATCCAAGCAATAAAATAAAGTAGCATTGGATTATAACCCAAAGCATGAAAGAAATACACATGAGTCCATAGTGATATACATAAATGCTTAACTAGATAAATGAGTGGAGGAGAAGAGAGACATATCTCCCTTTCAGAAGAATTCTGAATAATTTATGTGAAGTTTCAAGGAGGGGGAGCATAAATCCCCCCCTCCTTAAGTGTGGGCTATGCATAGGGACTTCAGAGGGAACAGTGAAGAAAGGCAGGAAAAGAATAGTGACGTTACAGTGGAAAAACCTGACCACTACCACCTCAGCTAGGTGATCAGGGTCAATATCAACAGTGATAAACATGTTGATAGGATGTAGCTGTGATATGAAAGGATGAGAATAGCACTTTACCTCTGTGGCCTTGTTCCCCAAAACCTGCAACCCCAGCCTAATCATGAGAAAAACATTTATAGACAAATTCCTATAAAGGAACATCCTACAAAATACTTGATCAGTGCTCCTCAAAATTGTCAAGGTCATCAAAAATGGGAAGTCGGAGAAACTGTCTTGCCAGAGAAACTGACAGGCCAAGAAGAGGCTAAGGAGACATGGCAACTAAATGTAATGTGCTATTGTGGATGGGATCCTGGAACAGAAAAAAGGCATAGGAAAAAACTGAGGAGACCCAAATAGACCACGGACTTTAGTTAATACTAATGTATTGATACTGGTTCATTACTTACGGAAAATATACTAATGTAAGATGTTAACAGGGGAAAGAAGGTGTGGCATATATGGGAACTCAGTACTATCTTCTCCATTTTTCCATACATCTAAAACCGCTCTAGAAAATAAAATCTATTAAAAAAAAAAAAAAAAGCACTGCTCCTCCTTCTCAGGAGAATGAGATTCATAGGAGCCTATCGGCTGTGGCTCTAGACAGTGCCAGCACTGCCCATCGTTCTGATACTGAGGAAACCCGGTCAGGCACCACCAGCCCCATCCCTGACTTCTCCACAGGGTCAGGTGAAAGGTCAGGTAGTCCCTCGATGTAAACCTAGGATGAGGGAAAGGATATTTTCCCCAGGACCACCACTATCTGAAGCACAATCTAAGTGGAGCCCTGGCCAGCCAGCCAATCCTCATCTCTAAGAGTGAGCTCCCACCCAGCCTCCTGCCCATGACCCAATATGGTCTGGGGGGTCCCTATTCCACCCCCCTTCCTTTCCTTCCTTGCTCCCCAACCTCCATTCACAGAAGAGACTGGAAGATGGAGGGCGGTCCGTCTTGGAGAAAAGCAGTCCTTGGCCCCAAATAAGCAAATACAGCAGTCTCTCATGGTCTGGAGTCCTCTGAGCACCTTGGGGTCAAGTAGGACACTCGTTGGTCATACTTGGCCAAGGAGGCCAACACAGCCGACTGAACCCCATCATTTTGGAGGAGCTCTGTCCTTCCCACCACACCCCAAGAGGACTTAGAACCACTGTGTAGGAAAGACTGAATTCCATGTTGAGATAGTTTAAGAGTCTTGTGTTACGGTCAAGATGGAGATGGTAACAAATCAGAAAGGCCTGTGTTGGAAATGTCCAGTGCAGAGTCTTTATATGTCCGCTCTATGGAGACGTGCGGGTGTGTTCTGAACAGTAAGGGAAAAGGCGCACACCCTGATAGATGACCCTGTTGGACTTCTTGTTTCCTGTGGCCCTCGCTTCCTTGCCACGCGCACAGCCACACCATAGACTCTGCCATACCCCAGAAATGCTATACCCCTTAAAACAAACTCAGATCTCACCTTTGACCCCAGCCACCTATCCCCCCAACTCCGTTACCCTACTAGACTAGTGCGACTCAAAATGTGGCTGGCGGCCCAGCACTCGTCAGAGAACTGTTACAAGGAGATAAGGGCAAAAATCGAGAGTAAGCATTCAGAAACGTTTCTGTCACGCGGCCGTAGCTGCGAGACATCCGAACACGCTCCCCGTGGGCGCGTAGACATGCAGTCACGTGCGGACTCCACACAGGAAGCGGAAAGTGGGGGAGAGCTGCCTATCGGGCATGCGCAGTAGGACAGCGCATTGGTCCGTGTGGTCTGAGACGCTGCGTAGCCGACTCCCCCGCCTCTCCTGACTTCACCCTTGAAGCAGTAGTTCTTGCTCCTCCTATAATTCCCTCCTGGGAGAAGAAACTCTTCTCTGAGAGAAACACCTCAAAGCCCAGGCATTCACCCCTTCCCTCTGGTTTCACTTCTTTCTCAACCCAATGTGGACCCCGGAGAGAACCTCCATGAATGTTCACACCATCCAGTGCATCGGTCCAAACGGTCTCCACCAGGAGTGAATCCACTTCCGATTCAGGCTGCTGATTGGTGCTGGAGTCCTGTGAGGGAACCACCCTTGGTGGGATGATGGAAACTGGGAATTCCCTCCAAGGAAGACGCAGCCCCTACCCATGCCTTTCCCTGTTATAACACAACAAACACACGTTTATTTTTTACTGAATATTTATTGAGAGCCGATTATTTGCAGTGTTGTCAATTATGGACAGCTGTGGTCCCTGCCCACAAGGAGCTCATTGTCCAACAGGAGATACTGGCCAGGTAGTGAAGGAAATTGAAGCTTAGGGAGAGGTCCAGGAGGCCAGGGGAGAGTATAGCTGGCCCTGAAGAAGCACACACACGTTGTAGCCGGGCAGTAGCTGGGCATAGTTGCGTGCGTGCGTGTGTGTGTGTGTGTGTGTGTGTGTGTGTGTGTAGAGGTGGTCAGTGGGGGGAAGGGAGGTCAATCATGTCTCTCCAGTCAAAATGGAAAAGACAGCTTCTGTTATCATTTTTCTCAGACTGAGTCATTATTAGCAGCACATGCAGGAAAGAAAGTACCACAATCAGGGTTGTGCATTGTTCTGGCCAAATCAGATCCTGTGGTTCTGAAACTGTCATTCTGGAACTTGGATCTTCCCCCCCCCCACACACACACACAAAAGAAACATCATTCCAAAGGAACCTCAGTATGGGTCAGACATCACTACATGTGTCACTAAATCATACACTGAGCCTCTAACAGGAACCCCAGTAAAACATGGGCCTTGCCCAGAAGAGTAAGTTGGTTCCCATTCTTTCAGCAAATGCCCTGAAGCTTCTTCAGGTCTCTGCCATGAAAGGATCTCGGTTGCCTTTTAGGCTAAACATTCCAAAGCATGGTGTCTGTCCTTCTTGTGGTTGCAGCCCCAGCATGTGGCACAGGGTCTGGCCCACAGGAGGGGTGTGGAAAACATCTGCATGCAAGCACGGGTTCCTGGGAAGCTGCAGGCCTGTCCCCACCTTGGTTTCATTAACCTGTTCCTAGAGAAGGACTATGCTATGATCTGAATGTTTGTGTCCTCCCAGAATTCAGTTGAAATCCTCATGCCCAATGTGATGTTAGGAGGTAGGGCTTTGGAGGTGATTGGGTCACGGGGGCAGAGCCTTCATGAATGAGACTGATACCTTTATTTAAAAAAGGTCTGAGGGGTACCTGGGTGGCTCAGTCAGGTAAGCGTCTGCCTTCAGCTCAGGTCATGATCCCTGGGGTCCTGGGATCGAGCTTAGTGGAGAGTCTGCTTCTACTTCTCCCTCTGCCCCGCCCCCTACTTGTGCTCTCCGTCCTGCTCTCACTCTCTCTCTCTCTCTCTCGCTCTCGCTCTGGCTCTCACACTCTCTCTCAAATAAATAAATTTTTTAAAAGGTCCGAGAGAGGTCCCTTTCCGCTTCTGCCCAGTGAGGGCCCGTGACCTGGAAGAGAGCCCTCACCTTGATCGTGTTGGCACCCGCTCTCCCAGCTTCTAGCCTCCTGAATGGTGAGAAATAAATGTTGTTTATAAGTCACCTAGTCAGTGGTATTTTGTTACGGCAGCCCAAAAAGACCAAGAGAGACCACTTCTCCACAAGAAGCAGCCCCAAGTCTAGACCAGCTATGAAAAATACACAATGACTTTCAGTGTCACTGGAGGTGACACCATTGAGCAAACCCAGTGGGTCTTGATAGTTCCAAAAACACAGGTCCATTTTTCAGTCGATATGGGCAAATGATAGTTAATTTCATTACCCATTCCTTTTTGGTCCAACTACAGCTTCTTACCAGTAACATTCCAATTATAGGTCCCTAAAATTTGGCATTTGGAAACTAAAAGTGGCACGTAGATTAGATTAAAATCCCAATCTCAGTGGCACTAAAATCTCTACTTCAGCATTCCACTAGGAAGCCTGGTGGCCCTGAAACCACTGGCAGCTGGGTGGCACTGGGTCCCACGGCACAGCCAAATACACCCACAGACCGGCAGCTGGAATTCCCACTATTTGCAGGAAGGCGGCTTTCTCCGCAGTGAATTATCAGCCTTGTGCGGAGCTGGTCATGCTGCTATTCCCGTTCTTGAGGGAAAAAAAATATCACCTTTGGTCGACCTCTTTCATTATGAACTAAGTTCGTTTGGGGGGTTCAAGGATTGACCTCACAATGTGTAGAGCTGCATATTTTCATGAGCATTCTTTCGACTATGACTTTCCCAGTGACTGAGACTCTAAGATACGCCTTATGGCTTTAAGTATTCCTATTGCGATAGCAAATCCATGTACAACCCACTCAGAATGTGTTTGTGCAGTGATATTTCATTTGTGACATGCTGTTTGTATACCCAGGCTATGTATATTACTTGCAAGTCAGCCTTCTAGAATGAGTGCACCCCCAGTGCCAGGGATAGGCATGGGTTTGCAGCAAAAATAATCGGGGCACCTGGGTGGCTGAGTCAGTTAGGCGTCCGACTCTTGGTTTCAGCTCAGGTCATGATCTCGGGATCGTGAGCTGGAGCCCCACACCCCCAGCACTGCTCAGTGGGGAGTCTGCCTGAGATTCTCTCTCTCCCTCTACCCTCCCCCTGCTCACGTGCTCTCCCTCTCGCTCTAAAATAAATAAATCATAAAAAAAAATCTGACATCAGGCAGACAATGAGCTGGTGTCTCTGGCAGCAGCCTAAGCTAAGGACTGTAAATGCCGGAGGCTCACTCCCTGCACATTCCTTGGAGCTGCTTAACAGGTGCCCTTGAGGAGCCACTAAGTCAGAAGTTCAAGTCCCAGCCTTGCCGCTACCCCAAAATGCCCTCAAACACCACAGGCCTTACTTTTCCCAGCTGTAAAACAAAAAAACTATATGAAGGGAAGCAAAATATACCACCATGGAATATATCTCCTTGGCATATTGATTATTTTAAGCTGTTTTTTTTTTTAAGATTTTAGTTATTTATTTAATTGACAGAGAGAGAGAGAGACAGTGAGAGAGGAACACAAGCAGGGGAAGTGGGAGAGGGAGAAGCAGGCTTCCCGCGGAGCAGGGAGCCCGATGCGGGGCTCGATCCCAGGCCCCTGGGATCATGACCTGAGCCGAAGGCAGTCGCCTAACCGACTGAGCTACCCAGGTGCCTCTAAGCTGGTTATTTTTAAGAAACAGTAGACACAGGGGAAGTTCTGAAAACTGCGTAGAAGCTACCCTTTTACACTGATAAAGAAAATCTCCATTTATAAGGGTGTCTCCCCCTTGTTGTACCAGGAAGAAGGGAACGACTCAATCTCTAGAAACTCTTATCAGCAGAGGGCAAAAACTTAAATCTGCACAACAATCTTACCCACGTTTACTGTGCTTTTCCTAGTAGTCTCCCAGAACTGACTCCCCAGCCCCCGCATCCTCTTTTGTCCATAGCTGAAGATGGTATTTAAAGTGATGGCTTTGGCCATTTTGGGGAGTTACTCAGTTTTCCTGGGTCTCTCTTACAGGTGTGGAAAAATCTTCCCTTCTTCCTTTTAAGATTCTTTAGCTGGTCTGATAATTAAATTGACATAAGCCAGATTAACAGAAGAAAGATAAATTTAATTACATATATATGGGAGCCCTATAAAATATGAGACCCAAAGAACAGCCAGGTGGCTAAAGCTTATAACATCCTGAACTAAGGCAAGGGTGGGCTACAAAAGGGAGGTGGGTATGGGCAGGAAGGCAGAAGAGATGTTTAAAAAACAAAGGCTGCCCCATTATGTGCACAGCAAAGGAAAGAGAAAGCTCTTCCCAGCCTCATACCTAGGAATGGGGTGTCTGTGGGTCTATGGGATGGGGGGAATTTTCCCTGACCGCAACGGCAGTCCAGTCATTCATCAACAAAATGAAAAGGCAAGCTACAGAATGGGAAATGATATTTGCAAATAATATATCTGATAAGTGGTTAATATCCAAAATATATAAAGAACTTAAACAACTCAACACACACACACACACACACATACAAATCTGATTTTAAAATGGGCAGGGGACCTGAAACATTCTTCCAAAGAAGACATACAGAGGGCCAACACACACATGAAAAGATGCTCAACATCACTCATCATCTGGGAAATGCAAATCAAACCCACAATGAGATATCACCTCACACTTGTCAGAGTGACTAAAAAAAAAGAAAAAAAGAAATAACAAGTGTTGGCGAGGATGTGGAGAAAAAGGAACCCTTGAGCACTGTTGATGGAGATGCAAACTGGTGCAGCCACCATGGAAAACAGTACAGAGGAAGCACAGGATCCAGTAGTTGTACTACTGGGTATTTATCACCCCACCAAAAAAAAGAAAACACTAATTTGAAAAGATATATACACCCCCTATTTTTACTGCAGCATTATTTACAACAGCCAAGACATAGGAGCAACCCAAGTGTTCATTAATACATGAATGGATAAGGAAAATGTGGATAAAATGGACTATTACTCAGCCATAAAAAAAATGAGATCTTGCCATTTGCAACAACATGGATGGACCCAGAGAGCATTATGCTAAGTGAATTAGGTCAGACAAAAAACAAAACAAATACCCAATGATTTCACTTATATGTCGAATCTAAAAATCAAAACAAATAAAAACCAGACTCAAATGCAGAGAACAAACGAGTGGTTGCCAGAGGGGATGGGTAAGATAGATAAAGCAGATAAGGAGGTACAAGCTTCCAGTTATAAAATTAAAAAGTCACAGAGATGAAAAGTACAGCGTAAGGAATATAGTCAATAATATTTGTTGTTTGGTGACAGTCTATACATCTCGTGGTGAGCACTGAGTATAGAATTATTGAACCATTATGCTGTACATCTGAAACTAACATAACACTGTATAGTAATTATAACTCAATTAAAAAAAAAAAAAAGGTTGGCCTGTTAGGCAGTTAAGTGCCTGAGGTAAAGAGGAATCTGCTAATAGCTCTCTTCCTGGAACAGGCACCCTTTCCAATATAAATTTAGGCAGCTGAAAGTGAGGTAAAGAGCTTTTCCTGAATCTGCTAGGTTTTTGAATATTTTTAGCTCAAAATAATCTTCATGCCAAAGAGGCATATTGCAGGAAGACTTGTTCTGAACCCCTTCACTCCTATGTCTACAGGGAAATACAGATGCTATTAAACTTTTGTTTTTCTCCTGTTAATCTGCCTCATATCAATTATTAGGCCAGCCAAAGAATCTGGAAGGGAAAACTTGTCCACGCCTACATACGCAAGATAGAATCAAAGTTCTTTTTCTGCCCTGAGCATGAGTTCTTGTGTTCCTTTGTCCACTTGTTACGTACGTGATCTGCTCTCTAGGACACCCGTGAAACGGTGTCCTAGGACACATACATAAGGAATTGCATGGGCCGTATTGTGTGTATGTGCTGGGGGGAGGGGAGACCCCAGAACAGCATCCTCCCCTGTCCCTCCTCAATAGGCGGAAGCCACTGGCTTCCTCCCTTTCCTGCCTCCTGCCTCCTGCCTGCTGGCAAGACAGAGGACCAAAGGGAGAACAGGAGATGGGAAAACTGGTCACACAGTCCCTAGGTCTATCCTTACAACTCTCCCCCCACCTCAAGTGACCCCATTCCAGGGCCTTCCAGGCCACACCCATCCCCAGCCTTGTGGGGGCCGGACTGGGGGCGGGGGGGGGGAGCAGTGAGCAGAAGCAGGATAAGTCCTCCCCACCCCTTCACTGCTACCCCTCCCACCCAAGCCACCTCATTTCCTCTTCCTCCCCAGCACCAACACGCACTAATCAGTTCAGGTCCAGCATCTAGACCCAGACGAACTGACCGGAGGCCTAACTTGTCCTGGCTGACCTGGTCAGCCTCCAGAGTATGGTCTGGCTGGGGCCCCGTTTGCTGCTCCCCATCCTCTGTCTGGCTTCTCATGTTGGTAAGTCTCCCCCAAGCCACTCCGACCCCCAGCCCCCAAAGCCCTGATTCTCCCCTAAGAAGGCTTACCATCACTGCCATCACCTTTATGTGCACCCCGATCAGCTAGCAAGCGGGATCAAGGCCCCCAAAACCCAGGCAGGCACTAGAAACCTCTGCAGCCTGGCATTGGGAGTACAGCAGTCATTGACTGTGCTGGATTTTAGGATCAGTAAAGCGCCGCAGGGCCTATGGGGTCCCTGAAGTTTTCAGTGGGTGCTCGTATGGTCGGTGTGTCGGATTCATTCGATGAATATTTGACATTCAAATATTCATTCACATATTCATTTACCCAGCACCAACAATATTCTAGGAGCTGTGCTCTGGGTCACGGGTTGAAAGGCAGACAGCCTCCAGATCTATGTAACAAAGTCTATGATGTTGACCTCCTATGGCTGTTATGGGGTTTAAAGGAGGTAATTTACACAGATTGCCCGGTGCCCAGTTGTTGCGTAAGCCATAGCTGATTCCTTCAGTGACGGCCAAAAAGGATTAGAATGCAAAAGCTATCTTTGAGTGGTAGTTGGGGTCACAACACATGGGGTGAAGGATAAAAGAGAGACACAAGTAGCTCCAGAGGAGCACTGAGGAGGAGTCAGCTACTCTGCTTGGGGGTAGTAGATGACAAAGGCGTCCAGAGAGACTTTGCTAAGAGCAGTGGTCTTCATTCCAGGCCGCCAGAACAGTAGATGCAAGTCTCAGAGGAGATGCAAATCTCAGTAGATGCAAGTCTCATTGCTCACCCTCTCCGAGCAGAGTGTGAGCAATGAGGGGCTCAGGAGCATGCTCTGTATCCTGAGGGCAATGAGGAGCCATGGGAGGTTGCAGACATCGAGTCACAAGGTCTTAGATGGGAGATGAGTTGGGAATGGTCCAGGTGAGTAAAGGTGAGGTCTAAACAAGGGTGGGCTTGGAGATGGCGGTGCAGTCAAGAGGCTTTGAGGAAGTGGAATCCGCAGAATTTTGTGACTGATGGCGGCAGCCAGCAACATCCTTAGAGGTATAGAGTTTAGAGTCAGACAACCTGTCTCTGCCAGTTACTAATTGTATGCCCTTGGGCAAGTTACTTCTCTGAGGTTTCATTCGCTGGCTATAAAACTAGAGTAATAACACCCACCACCCGGGATAGTTGGATGATAAAATGAGAGAACATGCATAAAGCGCCTGCCATAAAATTGACCTCCAATAAACATTAGTTATCACGAAAGTAGGAGCATGAGAGGACTCCAAAGTTTGTGTCTCAGGTGGTTAGTGCCATCTGTTGAGTCAGGGGGCACCGGAGAGAAGCAGGATTGGAGAAGCGGATAGAAACGCAGGCCCAAGCTGAGAGGCTGTCCCAGGGTTGTGGACTCGGAGGTGATAGTTAAAGTCAGGGTAGTAGGTGAGCTTGCTCCAGGAAGTCTGTAGAATAATTATTACTGCCCTCCTCTGTAAATGGAAAGACATCAACTTCACTGGGGGGTGTGAAGATCCACTGGAAAGCAGGCTCTCCAGCATATGCTGGGCGGTCAGCAAACGCAAACTTCAATTTACTCGTGGTAGGCTTTCGAAGAATATTAATTGATGAGCTAAGTGGCATTTAAGCTAACTAATTACTTGCCAGGTAACGGGCAGGGACAGAAAAGGAGGGCCTCCCCTCCTTTCTGCCCCACAGCCACCTGGCTATAGAAGCCCGCCTCTCCCTTAAACCCCAGGATGGCAAGCCTGTCTAGATTTCTGGAGTGGCAGGGAGGGCTTTCTCGAAGACGATTTTGTTCTCCAGGGCTCTCCCGGAGAGCGGCTCCCCTTTGCAGAGCACTCTGAGACAGGTGGGGACTCAAGAGGGCTGGCAGGGAATTAAACAGTGAGGGAACGGAGACAGGGAGCATACATCATTCTTTCCGAGGCTATAAAAGGGAAGCCATCTGGCGGGAGAAGGGGGGCACCAGGAGGCCGGAGAGGGGGCTTTGTTTTTGTTTTTAGGACGAAGAGCCTTGGGAGGAAAGGGCCAGTGCGCGGCGGGGCCGGGAGAGAGACAGGAAGGGAGGGGAGGGAAACGCCTGGGAGAGCGCGCGGGGCGGGCTGGGGACCCCGTGGGACGCAGGACTGGCGCCCCCGCTCCAGGCGCCGCGGTGGACCTGACGCTGCTGGCCGACCTGCGGCTCGCCGAGCCCCAGCGCTTCTTCCTGACCTGCGTGTCCGGGGAGGCCGGGCCGGGCCCGGGCGCCGACGCCTGGGGGCCCCCGCTGCTGCTGGAGAAGGACGACCGCATCGTGCGCACGCCGCGGCCCGGGCAGCCCCCGCACCTGCTGCGCAACGGCTCGCACCGCGTCACGCTGCGCGGCTTCTCGCAGCCCTCCGACCTCGTGGGCGTCTTCTCGTGCGTGGGCGGCGCGGGCGCGGGGCGCACGCGCGTTCTCTACGTGCACAACAGCCCGGGAGGTGAGTCCGGCCCGCGGGGGCGGGGACCGGAGGGGAGGCGCCCTTGACCTCTGACCCCACCCTCCTCCCTCCCGCCCCCCCACCCCCGCAGCGCACCTGCTCCCGGACAAGGTCACACACACGGTGAACAAGGGCGACACAGCCGTGCTTGTGGCACGTGTGCGCAAGGAGAAGCAGACGGATGTGATCTGGAAGAGCAACGGTGAGAGGGGCGTCCGAACGGGTTGGGCAGGTCGACGCACATGGGTCTGTTCGTTGGAACACCTCCCTGCCCTCGGCCCCACCAGCTTTGGCCGCCTACACAGCCTTCACTCCGATGCACCTGTTACCCTCCCCGCCGCACCAGCCTCTGTCCTGGATCAGGTCCATGGGAGGCACCTGCGCCCCTCTCTTCTCTGGCTCTACGCTGTTCTCCTCCTGCACCCAGAGGACCAGCAGCCTTGTTTGTGGTCCACTACATCCTTCCCTGTTACTCTCAAATCAGCACTGTGCTAAACCCTCACCTTTGGCTCTCCCCTGGGAGTGAGCGGGTGCTGTCACATGGCCCCCCTGGCAGGGGGCAGCAGTCCCCGTGGCGAAGAAGAGAACTGGTAACTCGGCCCAGGCCTGCCCCCACCCTGGCCCTGTCAGACCCTCTGGGAGGGTCTCCATGGGAGGGAGCCCTTATTCTGTGTGGCCCCAGAGATTCCTGCCTCAGCCCTCAGACCCACAGCCCTTTGGCTGCCTCTTGCATCCCTGGGCTCTTGAAGGAGAAGGACCCTTCCCTTGAGCCAAGGGGTTTGTCTCCTGAGCACCAAGCCCCCTGAACTGATGAGAGGTGTGGAGAGTCACGTAGACCTGGGCTCCCTACAGTCCAGTCCTGAGCAAAGAGGCAAAAAGGGGGTGGGACAGGGATAGGGACCCTAGTATTTGGGTCTGCAGGTCCTGGAGGAAGAGGCTTCTCGGAGAAGTCCCCAAGTAGATAACTGTGCCCCGAAGGAGGCTTGGGAATTAGCCACACAAAGGAGGAGGAAAGGACATTCCAGCAGGAGGATTGGCTAAGAGGAAAGGCAGGAAGCGCTGAAATACCATGGTGTTTCTAGAAGAGAAACCAGCATTTTCAGAACTCAGGAATGTTAGGAATCAGGCAGGGTGTGGAGAGGTATGGGGCCAGAGGGCTAAGCAGTGATGTGCTAAGGAGGGGGTAACTGGGGGAATCCAAGCAGGGGAGCTGCGGAGGCTTCTGTTGAGGAAAATCCTGCGGGCTGCTGAGTGGAGGATGGACGAGGAAAAGGGGAAACTGAGGCAGAGGAGACTGCGTGGAAGGCTGTGGGAGGCCAGGGCCATGGTGGTGGTGGCCGTGAGTGGCGTGGAAAAGACTGGACTGCTTTAGGAGATGAGGAGGAGCTAGACTGAGCAGGACCTGGCAACTTACTGAGTGTTGGTGGGGCATGGAGCAGAGGATGCACCCCAGCTTTCTCCTTGGGGACAGACCCTGGCTGGTGCCTTGCCCCAGTTCTGGCCACTGTACGGGGCGCATATTGATGTGACCTGGGCAGCAGCTCTCACCTGGTGCTGAGGCCTCGGACCCGCTTCTGCCCACAGGATCCTACTTCTATACCCTGGACTGGCATGAGGCCCAGGATGGGCGGTTCCTGATGCAGCTCCCAAATGTGCAGCCACCAGCGAGTGGCATTTACAGTGCCACCTACCTGGAAACCAGCCCCCTAGGCAGCGCCTTCTTCCGGCTCATCGTGCGGGGTTAGGAGCAGAGGGCAGAGATGGTGGGTGGGATGGGAGGCTGGGAGCCCTGTGGGCACTTCCTGTGGGCCCCCAGGGCTGTCCTAGTCCTCAGCAGCAGTGGTGGGGGGTGAGGGTCGGTCGCTGAAAGCACATTCCCCCAGGCTGTGGGGCAGGGCGCTGGGGACCAGACTGTACCAAGGAATGCCCAGGTTGCCTGCATGGAGGTGTCTGCCATGACCAGGATGGCGAGTGTGTGTGCCCCCCTGGATTCACTGGCACCCGCTGCGAGCAGGGTAAGGAGGCCGGGGCGGGGGGGCGGGGGCTGCTAGGACCTAGGCAAGAGAGGCTGCCTGGCTGGGGCAAGACTCATGAACCAAGAGGATGAAGCTTGGTGGGTGGAGAGAACGCCAAAAGGATCCCGGACCCTGAGGCCCAACAGTGGACCCTACACCCACCCGCCGTGTTTCTAGCCTGCAGAGAGGGCCGTTTTGGGCAGAGCTGCCAGGAGCAATGCCCGGGCACATCAGGCTGCCGAGGTCTCACCTTCTGCCTCCCGGACCCCTACGGCTGTTCTTGTGGATCTGGCTGGAGGGGAAGCCAGTGCCAGGAAGGTACGGACCGACCTGCCCTCCGCTGTCCCTGACCCAGACAGCCGGCCACAAGCCAGACCGGGAGCCTCCCCCCGGGCCCTGCTGCACACGCCAGGCCCTCCACGGTCCCCTGCTCACGCAGCCTGTCGTTACCCCGGCCCCGGCTGTGCCCTCGCTGCCCCTCTAACCACAGCCCCTCTGTTCGCAGCCTGTGCCCCTGGCCACTTCGGGGCGGATTGTCGTCTCCAGTGCCGCTGTCGGAATGGTGGTACTTGTGACCGCTTCAGCGGCTGTGTCTGTCCGTCCGGCTGGCACGGAGTGCACTGTGAGAAGTCAGGTACAAGGGTCGTTGAGACCCCCCAAAACAAGTCAGCCTTCGCCCGACACATCTCCCCGGCTCCAGCTCCTACCCTCGGGGAGCTCAGGGTTCGGGGGGTGTCCTCACCGCCCAGCCCACTTCACCCCTGCAGGGCTGGGCTGGAGCCAGAGTGGGTGGGAGCCCAGAGGAGGCCCCTGGCCAGTCTGAGGGGCTCCGGGAGGGCTTTCGGGAAGAGGCAAGATCTGAGGTGGGGTATGAAGGATGAGCGCAAGATGGCTGGGGAAAGAGCCCAGGCAAAGGCCCAGGGGCTGAGGCCTCGGGGTCCGGTACCAGCAGAGTGGAGTAAGGGGAGGCTGGGGTGGGGGGGTCAGAAGAGGCAAACCTTGGGGACTTTGAACAGCAGGCCAGCAGGTGTGCTGGGGGCAGGAGGGAATTGTTGAACACGTGGAAGGCAGATTTGGGTTTGGGAGAGGATCCACACAGCTGGGTGGAGAGTGGAGGCAGGAGACCCTGGAGGGTCTGTAACAGAGCCCAGAAACGAATGAGGCCTGAACCAGTGTTGGGGCTGTGAGGCCGGGGAGGGGACTGCTTTGGCCGAGGGAGGACGTCGGGTTGGGGGCACAGGAGGTAGACTCTGCGGCCCATCAGCCGTGGGGTGCGAGGGCCCTACGGGACTCTGCGGCTTTCAGGCTTGAGCGACTGAGCAGTTAACGGCACCTCCTCTGAGATGCATGAGGCGGGACAAGGGGCCACTTTGTGGCCGGTGTCTGCCCCAAGGGGCTCCAGGATGTGCCCTCTCTCTCCCTAGACCGGATCCCGCAGATCCTGGACGTGGCCTCAGAACTGGAGTTCAACTTAGAGACTACGCCCCGGATCAACTGTGCAGCCGCGGGGAACCCGTTCCCAGTGCGGGGCAGCATGGAGCTCCGGAAGCCAGATGGCACAGTCCTCCTGGTCAGCAGCACCCCTGCACCCCTCCGCGTCCCACCGGCCTCGCATGTGGTCTCTCAGACCCCTGAGCCCTCAGGGCTTTCCATAGGCCCTACCCACTGGCCCGACTATGGCTCAAATGGGGTCAGACAGACGGCTGAGAAGCCATCTCTGTCCCCTCATCAGTCCCCATATCAGCCACTTGGGTGCTCATTCTCTATGGTCTGTTCCCTTTCCCTGTCTCTCTAGTCCACCAAGGCCATTGTGGAGCCAGACAGGACCACAGCTGAGTTCGAGGTGCCCCGCTTGGCCCTTGGGGACAGTGGGCTCTGGGAGTGCCGCGTGTCCACGTCTGGTGGCCAAGACAGCCGACGTTTCAGGGTCAATGTCAAAGGTCAGTGATGTCCTGGGGCCATGGAGGATGGACAGTGGGCAGAGTGGTGCTCAGGGGGCTGATGCTGCTCAGACAGGGCATTGTAGCAGGAAGGGCAAGGGCACCTCAGCTCCCAGCCCAGCACCCAACAAAGAGGGCTTGTCATCCACCAGAGGTCTGGGCTGGCCTGTGTCAGGGCAGAAGCATAGCTCTGTCCTATCTGGAAAGGACATCCCGGACCTTAGGAACGACATACCCTCTGGCCCTGCCCAGCCTCCTGTCTGGCCATGCTGGCCCTCTCCACCTCCTCACAAGCCCTGCACCCAGCGTGTCTTTAATTCTGCCTCTGGGATGCTCCTCCCTGTTCCGGGTCACACCCCAGGGCTCTCAGTGCCAGGACAGGGGAGCACGCGGGGCACCTAAGCTCAGAGGGTGGCCTGCTGCCCAGAGGAGCTACTTGGGATTTTCCAGGTGAGTAGGGAGGGAGCTGCCAGTGCCCAGGATGGCCCAGAGCAGGGCATGACCATGTCCCTTCACCTTCGCCAGCACCGTAAGCCCTAGCTCCTCGCCCTCTGCTCCTGACAGCCCGCCTCCCCCACAGAAGCCCAGATCTCTCTCCTCTTCCTCTTTTTCTTCCTCCCTACTTGCTCTCCACCCCTCCCACCAAACTTGCAGCTGCCCCTCCAGCAGGACCTATCAGTGTGACCCGGGCTCCACCTCCAGCCTGTCTCTTCTCCCCAGGCTTCCGATCCCAGGCAATTTGGTTTCAAATCCTCACCACAAATTCCTGGCTCCAGAGCCTTAAGCAAGCTGCTTAGCTCCTCACAGCTTATTTCTCTCCCCGTACAGAGAGGATATCAGCACTCTCCAGAGAGGGTTGCAGTGAAGCAAGTCAGATGATGCGTTTAACGTGTTTAAGTTGCGCTGAGGTTAGATGGTGCATTTAATGCATTGAAGTTGCAATGAGGTTAGATGATGTATTTAAGCACTGAGCGTCGTGCCTGATGCAGGGTATGTGTTCCATATACGTTGACATTTATTGTTAGTATTATTTTTTTTAAAGATTTAATTTATTTATTCAAGAGAGGAAACGAGCGAGCGAGCAGGGGGAGGGGCAGAGGGAGAGGGACAAGCAGACTCCGTGCTGAGCACAGAGCCCAACGCGGGGCTCCATCCCAGGACCCTGAGATCATGACCTGAGCTGAAACCTAGAGTGAGACACTCAAAGGACTGAGCCCCCCAGGCATCCCTATTGTTACTGTTATTAAAGCATCCACTCCCAAGGTTTTGGCTGTTCTCTGGCAACTCCAGATGTGCATATCCAGATATGACCTGCAGCCTAGACCACTCTCCTGAGCCCCAGACCCATTTGGTGGGACCTCCAGCAGTGGGGGTCTGGTTCTGAAGTCAGTGTGGAAGTCTGGGCCCACTTTATATCTGGCCACCCCCTGCACAGCTAAGCCCCGCTGTGAGCCCTAGGCACCTGGGACTCCAGGGCTCCAAACCCACCCTTGCTCTCACCTTCTCATGATATGCTGATGCCACCGTTCCTCCCACCCCCTGAGCTCGCAACCCTGCATCCTCCACCCATCCTCCTGCCCTCCCTCGCTTCCAGCCACCCATTCCTCCATCCACCCATTCTTCTTAGAGAAATCAGTCTGATAAATGTCTGGGGGAAGCAAGGGAACCAGTCACAGAGCAGACGCGATCGTCTGGTAAGAAAAGCTCAAGCCAGAAGAGGGGCGATGAGCATGGAGTGAGGAAGCCAGGCAGGAACAAAAAGCTGTTCGGGGTAGAATTGGCTGATTCTAGGTGGCCTGGCCAAACGCCTCTTTCAAACCCTGGTTGTACCTCCTGCTGGCTGCCTGGCCGTAGGCAAGGTAAACCTCTCCGAGCCTCATAACACGGGGGAGAGCCCTGCCTGAAAGGTAGCTGTGAGAAGTGGAGATTGTAGGCATGAAGCAGCCCGGATAGAGCAGGTGCCTCATCAGTGGCTATCTTTTTTTCCTCCAACGAAGAGAGTGACAAATGATGGGGGGAGGGCAGAGAGCATGCTGACACCAGGCTCTCTCCCTGCCTTGGGTCTCAGCCCCCTCTGTGTGCCCCACGCTACGTGGATAGAGTGCCCTCCCCCAAATCCAGCTAGCCATGGCAGACCTCACTTAGCATCGTTGGGGACCCTCTCACGTCCTCGTTGTTGCATCCTTGTGCCCTGAGCGGCCCAGGGGGCAGAACGCTGGCCCTTCTGGTCATCGGTTGAACTTTGTCTCTCGTCAGCCCGGAGGGGGCCGCACATCCAAACCAAGACCCAGACACGGCTTTGCTGGCCACAGCGGAGTCCTCAGTTTTCTGGGGCGGGGCGGGCTATCTGGACGGCCCCTGCCTTACCTTGGGTCTCTTGGCAGTGCCCCCAGTGCCCCTGACTGCCCCTCGGCTCCTGGCCAAGCAGAGCCGCCAGCTCGTGGTCTCCCCGCTGGTCTCCTTCTCTGGGGACGGCCCCATCGCCTCTGTCCGCCTGCACTACCGGCCCCAGGACAGCACCATGGCGTGGTCCGCCATTGTGGGTGAGTGGGGGGTGGGGGGGGGACACTGGGGTTGGGAGGGGGGCTGGGGCAGGACAGGGCCATTGGGTAATAATGAGGGGAAAGGGCAGAATGAAAGGGGCGGGGATGGCAGCTTGTGGAAGAGGTGGGGGCTGAATAGACGTGCGCTGCCCCCAGTGGACCCCAGTGAGAACGTGACTTTAATGAACCTGAGGCCGAAGACGGGATACAGTGTCCGCGTACAGCTGAGCCGGCCAGGGGAAGGCGGGGAGGGGGCCTGGGGGCCTCCCACCCTCATGACCACAGACTGTCCTGGTGAGAGGCGAGAGTCACCCCTTCATGTCCCCCCAGGGGTTACCGTCCCATGCACTCAGGAGTTGTCCTGTCTTGTCCCCACGCCGGGGGCCCCTGCCTTTCCCACTGGAGGGTGTCCCACCCTGTCCCCTGGGGAATCACTGTCCTGTCCAGCCCCGAGGACCAGCTGAACAGTTCTGACTCCTGACCTCCGGCCCCAGAGCCCTCGTTGCAGCCGTGGTTGGAGGGCTGGCACGTGGAGGGCCCTGACCGGTTGCGAGTGAGCTGGTCCTTACCCTCGGTGCCTGGGCTACTGGTGGGCGATGGTTTCCTGCTGCGCCTATGGGATGGGACACGGGGACAGGAGCGGCGGGAGAACGTCTCGTCCCCCCAGGCCCGCACCGCCCTCCTGACCGGACTCACGCCTGGCACCCCCTACCAGCTGGATGTGCGGCTCTACCACTGTACCCTCCTGGGCCCTGCCTCGCCCCCTGCGCGCGTGCTTCTGCCCCCCAGCGGTATGCTGTGCCTGGAATGGGGCTTGCGGGTGCAGGATGAGGGGAGGACATGGGCCACAGGAAACACAAAAGGACATGGGAGGTCACCGGAGAGTGCATGGACACGGAGAGAACACAGGACGTGTGGAAAACGTGGGCATGAGGGGGAAGTAAGACGTCAGACAGACATGACCGCAGGGAGGATGTGAGACGGGCTGGTATTGGAGACCAGGGGGAGGTGGGTCCCCAGGAGCATGTGGGACGGGGGAGACATGGGGAGGCCAGGGTTCATGTGGAGATCAAGGGTCATGGGGAGGATGTGGTGCACCAGGAGGACGTGGGATTTAGGGGAACACTGGGCACAGGGGGCACGGGGAGGACCTAGCATGCTGGGAGGATCTGGGATGCCAGGAAGACCTGGCACATAAGGAAAACAAAGGGAAGCTGAAGCTTGGGGGGTGAAGGGAGCCGTAGGGAGCAGGATTCAGCGCAGAAGGGAAAGGAGGAGGTTGGCGGGATGGCTCGCATTCTGGGGTCCACAGAGCAGGGAACACGGCTAGAGTGGATCTGACCCCAGAGCTACATACCCTGTTCCCATCTGAGCCCTGCCTTCCCACCCCCATCTCCCCAGGGCCCCCAGCCCCCCGACACCTCCGTGCCCAGGCCCTCTCAGACTCCGAGATTCAGCTGACATGGCAGCGCCCAGAGGCTTCAGCTGGGCCTATATCCAAGTACATCGTGGAGGTGCAGGTGGCTGGGGGCTCAGGAGACCCGCTGTGGATGGACGTGGACAGGCCCGAGGAGACAAGCACCATTGTCCGTGGCCTTAATGCTAGTACACGCTACCTCTTCCGTGTGCGGGCCAGTGTCCAGGGCCCCGGAGACTGGAGCAGCGTGGTGGAGGAGTCCACCCTGGGCAATGGTGAGAGAGCAGGGCCACGGGCGCTCCTGGCGCTCCTGGCCCCGGGGTAGGTCTCCGGGCCCTCTCCCTCCATTCAGTCTCCAGCTTTGGAGCTAGGACATCCGAGGCTCTTCCCAACACGTCACACCAGTCCTGATCCTGGGCACCCTGGCCCTTCCCTGCTTCTGTCGTCCTGATGCTAGGAAAATCCTGTCACTCTAGTGAACCATCGGCCTTCGGCCGGACACCCCTCGTCCCTCCTGGTACTAGGATCTCTGACCTCTCCCTCCCCGTGATCCGCCACCCTTCTTGTGTGCAGGGCTGCAGAGTGAGGGCCCGGTCCAAGAGGTCCAGGCAGCTGAGGAGGGTCTGGATCGGCAGCTGATCCTGGCCGTAGTGGGCTCCGTGTCTGCCACCTGTCTCAGCATCCTGGCTGCCCTCTTAACACTGGTGTGCATCCGCAGAAGCTGCCTGCGCCGCAGACGCACCTTCACTTACCAGTCAGGATCGGTCAGTCCGTGGGCCCCGTGTCTAGATACGTCTGTCCGCTCACGCACAGTACCTGTGTCCCCTGAGTGTGTGCGTGTGCGTGCGTGTGCGTGTTTATGTCGCGGGTATAGGACCTCACTCAATGATGCTCAGGGGTGTAAAATATAATTTTCCTTATTTTTCTAGAACTGAATTCAGTTCATAAGTCAGTTTATGTTAGTGGTGAAATATTTAATATTCCCAGTTCAAAATAACCCCGTATGTTCGTATTTCACCATGGTAGATTCAGGATTCTCCCACTTCTCACTGGAGGTACTATAAGCCTAGGTAGCATGGTGATGACACGGGGGGTGGGGGGGACAGTGGGACACCTGGGCCTCATACTGGCCCCTGTCCTGGCAGACCCTCCCGGACTTGGGAGCCAGCACACATTTGTGGCCGATGCCCTCAGCCTTTCTGTGGCGTCTGGCCTACAGGCCACTCCTACTGTGAGTTCCTCGTCCCGGCCTCATCTCTGCAAAGGCCAGGGCCTCCTCTGGGAAACTTGAGAGCCGTGAGGTGCTCCCTGTACCCTACGGAGGGCAGCATGTTCTGTGGCCCTCACACCCTTTGTCGCAACCCCTGTCATGGCTGTTTCTCCTCCAGAGTTGTGCTAGCCCGGGGTTCACCTGTTGCTACAGGGGGGAAGGAAGCGCCGCCTCCACTCTCCCTGGCCTCGCTATAAACCTGTCTGAGCTCTCTGTAGTCGGTAGTCTGTGTGCCTCCAGCCGCAGGCCCACGCTTGGGTGGGGGCGGGGCAGGCTCCTCTGCCAGCACCCAGCATCTGCTCCTCTTGTCCCCACCTCCCATCTCTCTCTCCCGCCTGCCCTACTGCCTCCTCTGAGATCTTCCCCAGAGCTGTCCCTGATGATCCAGACTCTGCCCTTGGCCCTCCGGCACCGTGGCTTTTGACATTCACAGCCAAGCTTTGGCATTTCAAAGAAACAAAAACAACAAAAAACAAAACAAAAAACCCCTCTTCTCTCTCAAGGGCTGATCCTTATGACAGAAGGCCTAGTGTCCAAGGCTACTGTCTCTGCCACGCCTTAGTAAAAACTCCCTTCACAGATTCAGTTGGCTTCTTTGTTCCAGGCTGCTCGCTCTGAGGTCAGTACGCACAGAAAGCTGCCACCGCTAAGGTGGGGGCAGGGCACTACAAATGTTGAGGGAAGGAGGTGGGCAAGCAGCTTTGAACATATACATAATCCTCATATCTGCCCAGACGTCCCCTCCCTCGTGTGCCCGCACAAAGGTGTGCGTGTGTGCAACACAGGAGTGCACATATGCATCCACTGATGGGCACCCCCGTGCGTGGCCCCGTGTGTCCCTGTGTTTGTGCCCCTCCCCGAGCACATGTGCGTGCATGCATCTGCGTACGGTGCCCTCCGCTGTGCGTGTTTCCTGTGAATCCGTGTGCCCTGTGTCCTGAGCCCCTCACCCAGGGAGCTGGGCGTCCGCTCAGTTAGGAAGCCCCACCCCCAGGTCTGTGTCAACCCTCTTCCAGTTCTCTTGTCAGCCGTGCCCTGGGCCCTGCCCAGCTGTTTCCCTTTCCTGCCATCCGCCCTGCCCAGGTGGCCCAGCTCCTACACGGTTGGGGGAAATGATGTTCCTCTTTGTGCTGACCTTTCTGTCTTCAGCTCCTGGGTGGTTTTAGAGCTATAGA
This sequence comes from Leptonychotes weddellii, assembly GCF_054177405.1. Classification (NCBI taxonomy): domain Eukaryota; kingdom Metazoa; phylum Chordata; class Mammalia; order Carnivora; family Phocidae; genus Leptonychotes; species Leptonychotes weddellii. Next base: position 31,075,761 of record NC_138372.1, read on the forward strand.
TGGATGCCACCTGGGTAGACAGTCATCTCTGCTTCTACTGCTGTGGAGAAAACCCCTCCACTGACCCCCAGCAGCTTGGGGCTTCACATGTGATAGGCGCTCAATAAACGTGTCCTAGCGCACAGCCCAAGGCTGCAATCCTCTCCAGAGCATCCCTGATGACCAGAAAGCCTGCTTGTGAGATTGGCAAAGTAATAGGAAGCTTACCACTTCGCAGCACAGCTCATTCCAATTCTTTCCTGTTTGAAATGTTGGAGATACCCTCTTTCCATTGACTTGTGTCTTCATGGCTTCTAGCAGCCTTACCCACTCCTTGTTCTTCCAGAGCCTCCCATACCTGATCCCCGGCTGTGGCCTCGCCTCTCTCTTCTTGGACATCCGTCCACCCAGCGGCCCGCCACTAGCTTCATCTCCTGTGATTCTGTCTCAGTGTGTGTCCTCTGTCTGCATGTCTGTTCCTGGCTGACCACCAGAGTGCCCTCTGCGGGGGTCTCTGCCCGTTTGTCTAACTATCCCTTGATGCCTATCTGTGCCTCTTGCTGGCCCCGTGTCTTGGTGCAGACCGCCTGCCCACTTGTCCCCTCCCATGAAGGGCGAAGAAACCATCCTGCAGTTCAGCTCAGGCACCTTGACGCTAACCCGGCGGCCGAAACCACAGCCCGAGCCCCTGAGTTACCCAGTGCTGGAGTGGGAAGACATCACCTTTGAGGACCTCATCGGGGAGGGGAACTTCGGCCAGGTCATCCGGGCCATGATCAAGAAGGACGGGCTCAAGATGAACGCGGCCATCAAGATGCTGAAAGGTCCCCCCAGGAGCGACCCCTGACCCCAGGCCCTCCCCCACCCCTCCCCTTTGTCCCACAGATCCCAGGCCCTACCTGGCTCCCTCCAGCACCTCACCGCAGCCCTCACTAGCCTTGCCTTTTCTCCAGGACCGTTTCTGACAAAAGTGATACTGGATTCTTTACACAGAGTATGCCTCTGAAAATGACCATCGGGACTTTGCGGGGGAACTGGAAGTTCTGTGCAAATTGGGGCATCACCCCAATATCATCAACCTCTTGGGGGCTTGTGAGAACCGAGGTAAGCCCCCAGCTCCTCACCTGCCCCTTCTTCCCAAGCCCAGTCGACAGCCATCCCCTCCTCACGGTAGCAGCTTGCCGGGGCTTCAGGCTCCCTTCTCCGACCCGTCGGGGGGCCTGCCTCCAGCCCGCTGTCCCTGCTCCTGCCCACCCAGGTTACCTGTATATCGCCATTGAATACGCCCCCTACGGGAACCTGCTAGACTTTCTGCGGAAGAGCCGGGTCCTGGAGACGGACCCAGCTTTCGCCCGAGAACATGGCACGGCCTCGACCCTCAGCTCCCGGCAGCTGCTGCGCTTCGCCAGTGAGGCGGCCAACGGCATGCAGTACCTGAGCGAGAAGCAGGTGTGTGCGAGTGGGGGGAAGGCGTGCTGCCATGGGGCACGCTGCCACAGGCTCTCACTGGGTGTGCGGTCGGGCAGGACAGAGGACGACAAGACCCTGAGCCACCGGCCCGGGCGCGTGCAGGAGAGCACGGGACGAGAAGCAGGTCTGGGGGCAGGTGCTGCGTTTGAAGCGTCTGGGGGGCATCGGAGTGGAGATGTTGAGTTGGCAGTTAGAGGTACCAGCCTAGAGCTCAGGAGAAAGGCCGAGGCCAGAGACAACAATCTGGGAGCCGTCACCCCACAAAATGGTGGAGAGTCTCATGGCAAGGGAGTGGACCCTGTGAGGGGGTGGATGGAGAGACCCACCAGGACAGGGTGGAGGGTGGGGCAGGGAGTGGCGGCCTGAGCCCACGTCTGAGGACACCCTGCTTGAATGGAAAGAAGGAGGGGACAGTAGCAGGAGGGGGACATGAGACTGAGCAAGGGCATTTTAAAGTTAGGGAAGTTTCGAGTGTCTTTGAAGCAGAGGAGTAGGGACCAAGGCAGAGGGAGGGGTTGATGGAGAGAGGTTTCCTAGGAAGGTGGAGGGTCTTGTGGGGAAGACTTGAGACTCAAGGGAAAGGTCACTTTGGGCAAGAGGAGGGCATCCCCCACTTTCCTCAAGGAGGGGAGAGGAAAGGGGGAAGGGAACAAGTGAAGAGGGGAGGATGCAGTGTGGTCACCAGGGACAAGCCCACCCTTGTCCCAAAAAGAGGGACACTGCCTGAGCTTGGCCGTGGCCAGATCCCAAGAAAGAAGGGACAGCCAGCAGCGTGACTTCTGAGGCAGGAGTCGCTGATCCAGGATAAGGCCTGGTTGGCTGGGAAGAAGGGTAAGGGGCTGTTATAGAGACGGACGGTGCCCACAAAGACCAGCTGTGAGGTCAGATCCCTCACGGGCCCAGGAATCCTGGGCTTGCTCATCCCCAGTCTTTCCTGACTTCTGACCATGCCTACAGTTCATCCACAGGGACCTGGCTGCCCGCAATGTGCTGGTCGGAGAGAACCTGGCCTCCAAGATTGCTGACTTTGGCCTCTCTCGGGGGGAGGAGGTTTATGTGAAGAAGACGATGGTAAGTCTCAGTCTCCCCACTCAGGTTCCGTGCCTGCTCTGCCCCCCAGGACCCCTGACAAGGCCCCTCCTCCTCACCCAACCCCTCAAACCCACTCTCTCCCAGGGGCGTCTCCCTGTGCGCTGGATGGCCATTGAGTCTCTGAACTACAGTGTCTATACCACCAAGAGTGATGTGTGAGTGTGGGGCTCAGAAGGGGCAGGAGGGATTGGTCCCCCAAGGATGCATACAGACATAACTAGACACATCTTAGGCCCGTGTTAGGTGTATAAGCATGACGTGGGCATTCCCAGGGTATGTTCCAGACATGACACAGGTATGATACAAGTGTGTCTTGGGTAGATCTTGGCTATGCCCAGCATCTTAGTGGGAAGGTGGGGGGCTAGCTGGAAGGAGGCGTTGTCTTGGAAGGTGTTTCAGTGGTAGGATTGGAGTAGGGGACTTTAGAGTAGTGCTCATCTAACACTGGGAGATACACTGGAGAGGTTCGGGAATGTGGGGGGATAATGCCTGGGTGGATGGAGAGACCACTCAAGGAATGTTCTCACCTTCGTCTCTGAAGGGCGGGGTCATCCCCACCTGAGAATGTAACCAGAGCATAACCGCCAAGGTCCGCTCTTTATGCTCCTCACCCCCAGACGACCATATCGGCCCCCCTTCTCCTCTTTCCAGGGAACCCGGCCTGCTTTGCCCATTGGCCCCCGGCCCTTTGGCCTGGCTTGCCTTGTTCACTGTCCACCACAGTGACTGCCCCTCTGACCACCACTCAGCTACTTCCTGCTTCTGCCCCCAAAACCCCTAGATGCCCTCCCCCCACTAGAACTTCCATCCTGGTCTCACCTGCATAGAGGTTGCTATGCAGGTGAGAGGCCGTTAAGGGCAAGGGCTCTGGAGTTGAATTGTGAGGGCTTGAGTCCAGTTCCACCACTGACGAGCTGTGTGACCTTGGGCAAGCTAGCTCAGTAGTCAGTACTTCTTCAGTACCTCAGTGTCTCCATCTGTAGAATGGGCATAACAATAGCACCTATATCATAAGGCTGGTGCGAGGGTTGAACGCATGAACATACATGTTAGATGATCAGTGCGAGGCCCAGAGTGCGTGATTAAAATGTTAGCTGTGCTATGTTGAGCCTGGGAGCGGCTATGAGGGAATTTCAGTGGAGCAGAGACAGCGGCTGGCCAAGGCGGACACCTGCAGTGTAGACCCACGCGGGGGCCGGGAGGGGCTGCGCCCCGGGGCAGGTAGACACTGAAGTGCTGGCCCCAGGGCCTAGACGGGAACTAAGTACATCCTTCTCGTTTCAGTTGGTCCTTTGGGGTCCTCCTCTGGGAGATCGTGAGCCTTGGTGAGTTCCAGAGCCCCAGACCCCAGCCCTCTCCTTACCCCCCACCCCCCATTCCCTGGGCTGAGAGAGCTCTGTCCCCTCCCGCAGGGGGCACGCCTTACTGTGGCATGACCTGTGCTGAGCTCTATGAGAAGCTGCCTCAGGGCTACCGCATGGAACAGCCTCGTAACTGTGACGATGAAGTGTGAGTGTCCTCAGCCTGGAGCCCCGGACCCCCTCAGCCCAGTTAGCCCCGGCCCCTCTTCTCAGCAGTGCCCCATCTGCAGGTACGAGCTGATGCGTCAGTGCTGGAGGGACCGTCCATACGAGCGACCCCCCTTTGCCCAGATTGCGCTGCAGCTGGGCCGGATGCTGGAAGCCAGGAAGGTGAGGAGGCTGGGGGTGACGGGGACTAGGGCTCAGCAGGCTCCGGGGGTGCTCTCGCAGAGAGCAGAGAGCAGCACCTCCATGTCCTTATCCCCACCACTAGCTGCCGGGACAGCTGGGCCTCAGGATGCCACCCCCCGCTTTCCAGCTCTCCATGCGTTGGACACTAGGGCCTCCTAACTCTTCCAAGGCCCCGGCAGCCAATCCCTCCCCCAGGTCCCAGGTCCCAGACTCCTTACCTGTCTTCCTCTGCTGGGGCCATCAGCCCACTCTCATTTGGAGCCTTTCTCCTCACCGGGCACAGAGCCAGAGTGACAGTGCACGAATGGCCAGCTAACCAAATGGATGGATGGGTGAATGAATGATATAGTAAGTGAATGAATGAGTAGAATTAGTGGATGGGTGATATAATAAGCATATGAATAAACAAATAACTGAATCTAATAACCACGTGAATAAATGAATTATCAGGTAAATATAAAGGAAGAAATATATCAGAATGAGCAAATGCAAAAAGAGTTCTTCATATGAATTAATGACTGAGTAGCTGTAGGAATTAATAAACTGTCATAAGAATGAAGGAATGGGGCGCCTGGGTGGCTCAGTTGGTTAAGCGACTGCCTTCGGCTCAGGTCATGATCCTGGAGTCCCAGGATCGAGTCCCGCACCAGGCTCCCTGCTCAGCAGGGGGTCTGCTTCTCTCTCTGACCCTCCTCTCTCTCATGCTCTCTCTCTCTCAATAAAATAAAATAAAATAAAAAATCTTTAAAAAAAAAAAATCCCATTAAAAAAAAAAATGAAGGAATGATCAGGAGGCCTGGCTGGCCCAGTTGGTGGAGGGTGTGACTCTTGATCTCGGGGTGATGAGTTTGAGCCCACGTTGGGTGTGGAGACTACTTAAATATAAACCCTTTCAACAAACAAACAAGAATGAATGAATGATCAAATAACCACATAAATGGATAAATGATCAAAAATAGCTTTATGAATAGATGAATAAATGAATGAATGCATGAACAAATTCATTTGATGGGTACATAAAAAAAAAACCAAGATGAATGGATAAAGATGTGGTATATACAGTTGACCCTTGGACAATGGATGGGTTAAGGGCACCGATCCCCTAGGTAGTCAAAAACCTGCATATAACTTTTGACTCCCCCCACACTTAATTACTAATAGCTTACTGTTGACTAGAAGCCATACCACTAACATAAACAGTCAACTAACACATATTTTGTGTATGTATTATATACTGTGTTCTTACACCAAAATAAGCTAGAGAAAAGAAAATGTTAGTAGGAAGGTCATAAGGAAAAGAAAATACATTTACCCCACTGTACAGTGTTTATTGAAAAAAATCTGGTGTAAGCAGACCCATACAGTTCAAATCCATGTTGTTCAGCGTCAATTGTGTGTACAATGGAATATTACTCAGCCAACAAAAAGAATGAAATCTTGGGGCGCCTGGGTGGCTCAGTCATTAAGCATCTGCCTTTGGCTCAGGTCATGATAACAGGGTCCTGGGATCGAGCCCCACGTCGGGCTCCCTGCTCCGCGGGAAGCCTCCTTCTCCCTCTCCCACTCCCCCAGCTTGTGTTCCCTCTCTCGCTGTCAAATAAATAAACAAAATCTTAAAAAAAAAAAAAGAATGAAATCTTGCCATTCACAGCAACATGGTTGGATCTAGAGGGCACTATGCTAAGAAATATGTCAGAGAAAGACAAATACCATTTGATCTCACTTATATGTGGAATCTAAAAAACAAAACAAAGAATAAACAAAAAACAGAGACTCATAAATCCAGAGAACAAACTAGTGGTTGCCAAGCCTCCACACTTGGGCAAAATCGGTGAAGACTAAGAGGTACAAACTTCCAGTTACGCAGTAAGTAAGTCCCAGGGATGAAAGCACAGCATAAGGAATATAGTCACCAATACTGTGCTAACTTTGGTGACAGATGGTGACTGTCAAATCGCTCTGTTGTACACCTGAAACTAACATAATATTATATGTCAGCTACAGTTCAATGAAAAATTTTTTAAAAGAAGAGAAAAAACCCTCCTGTTTAACAGTGTGTCGACGGGCTCTCACCTGAACCCCCAACCGTGGTCTCTTCCGGCTGCAGAGGGCCGCCTTTGGCCATGGGGCCATCTTGAGTCTAAATCAGTGTCTCTTCAAGTCGCGCTACCACATTGGAAGCCAGGCAGCTCCAGCCAGAGGTGCGCCCCCCCCGCCCCGGCCCGCACTAAAGCCTGTTCTGTCCCGCAGGCCTATGTGAACATGTCGCTGTTTGAGAACTTCACTTACGCGGGCATCGACGCCACAGCTGAGGAGGCCTGAGCTGCTGTCAAGTCAGAACCGGGCTCTGCTGGCCAGAGCCAACTCCACTCTCCCACCTGTGACTTCGGATCCTTGCAGCCTCTGACCTGAGCTGCCTCGAGGAATTTTTTTTTTTCTAACTTAAGAAAAGAGGGGATCCGGGGCACCTGGGTGGCTCCGTCGGTTGAGCTTCCAATTCTTGGTTTTGGCTCAGGTCGTGATCTCAGGGTCGTGGGATCGAGCCCCACATTGGGCTCCGTGCAGAGTCTGCTTCTCCCTCTCCCTCTGCTCCTCCTCTCTCTCTCTCTCTCTCTCTCAGATAAATAAATAAAACCTTTAAAAAATAAAAGAGGGGACCCAGGGGTGGGGTGGGCTTAGGGGACTCGGGTCCTCATCCTTTGCAGCTATTCCCATGCCTTCGGCAGCTACTCTTACAGTGACTCTTCACGTTTCTCCTTCTAGTTCAGCTGCTGCACATTTGTACCCTCTTCTGCGACTCCCCACACTCAAGCCCTCCTCAGCTCCCCCGCCCAAGCCAGCCCCCACACCACTAACATTCCCCTTTTGGCTACTCCGCGCTCCCGGCTTTATTATCTGAAAAAAAATAAATGCTATGAGAAGCTCCATCCAATGTCTTCCTTTCACTGCTGGCCAATCCCAAGGAAAAGTTGAACCAAAGAGAAACTGGACTTTCCAAGAAAAGAAACGCTGTCCCCAGGGACACAGTCGTAAGCCCCCAGCCCGCTGTTGGGGTTGGCTCTCCGTGCCGGGGGATGTTCTGGAAGACCTATTTTACACAGACACCACCACCCACCTCTCTGTTCTATGAGAAGTCCAGTTTCCCCTGGCCTCCTCCCTGCTCTCCAGCGCCCGTCACCAGCAGCTCTCCCTACGTCTCTTGGTAACTGCCAGTCTAGGCGTCGGCTCTGTCCAAACAGTCCGGGCCAGGATCAGCACTAGCTCAGTCTCAGCTCACTGACGCCTCAGCATCAGACCAATTCTGGCCTGTCTTGAGCTCTCACTTCTCCTTAGGTCTCTAGGTGGCCTTCCCTGGCTTGGTACCCACCTTCCTGGCCGGCCTGCGGGCCCCCAAGGAGGAAGGCAGAGGTCACTTCCGACTTCAGCCAGCTACGGCAGGATTCCTTCGCCTTCCTCAGGATCTATCTACGAGTGTGCTGGGAGGGGCTCTGGTCCTGAAAGCTAGTCCTGCCTCACTGCCTCAGGCTGTGTGGCTGTCCTCAGATTTCTCTCCCACCGGTCCTTAAGAAACAAAGGTTGTCTTGCTTCACACATTTCTTCAGTGAATCAGATGAAATCAAAGAAGGTATAACACAGCACGGTTTTGTAATAACACGGATTCTGGAATCACATAGACCCATGTCCAAGTTCCTGCTAAATCACTTACGGTCTGTGTGACCTTGGTCAAGTCACTTAAACTGTCTGAGCTTCAGTTTTCTCCTCTGCAAAATGGGGTTGGTAATAGCTACCTCACTGTTGTCAGCACCAAGTGAGATCACACGGGCACGGGCCGCATTGGGCCCGGTACCTAGAGCGTGCTCAGTGTCAGCTGATCGTATATACAAATGCAAGGAGTTTGGAATGGGTGGTGATTAGCACAATCTGTATTCTAAAAAGACTTGAATGGTTGGAGTGGGGGGCTGAATTTAAGAAGAAACAAAACTGGAGTAATTGGGAGGCTATGCAGGACAGGGGAGGTAGGATTTGCTAGCATGAAATTTCAGATCGACCGCGGGGATATTTTGAGGTCCAGGATGTGGAGACTAAAAAGTTGTCTTTGCCGGGGGAGAGGAAGGCACCTGGGTGGCTCAGTCGATTAGGCGTCCAGCTCTTGGTTTTGGCTTAGGTCATGATCTCAGGCTCGTGAGATCAAGCCCCAGGCCGGGCTCCACACTCAGCACAGAGTCTGTTTGTCCCTCTCCCTCTGCTCCTCCCCCTGCTCTCTCTCTTTCTCAAGTAAATAAATAAAATCTTTAAAAAACAAAACAAAAATATACCATTAGTTAAAAAAAAAAGTATACTTTGGAATAAATTTAACAGAGTGCAAAACTCATACCCTGAAGACTATAAAACATCACTGAAAGAAATTAAAGCAGGACTAAATAAATGGAAAAGCCTCTCATGTTCATGACTTGGAAAACTTCATATTATTAAGATGATAATACTTCCCAAATTGATCCACAGACTCAATGAAATCCTTATCAGAATCTCGTCCAGCTTCTTAGTAGAAATTGACAAGTCAGTTCTAAAATCCGTATAGGGGCACCTGGGGGGCTCAGTTAAGCATCTGCCTTCGACTCAGGTCATGATCCCGGGGTCCTGGGATCGAGTCCTGCATCAGGCTCCCTGCTCCGCCTTTCTTTCTGAGGGCCTCTGTCTTCCTCCCTCACTCTTCTGTCTCTCATGAACAAATAAATAAATAAATCTTTAAAAAATAAAATAAAATCCGTATAGAATTGCAAGGGACCCAGAATAGCCAAAACAATCTTGAAAAAGAATAACAAAGTTGCAGGACTCACACTTCTGAATTTCAAAATTAACTACAAAGCAACAAATACCAAATAAATGAATAGAATCAACAGTCCAGAAATAAACCCATGTGTCCAAGGTCAACTGATTTTTAACAAAGACACCAGGACCATTCAATGGGGAAAGAATGGTCTTCAACAAATGGTGCTGGAACAAATTAATAGCCACATGCAAAAGAATGAAGTTGGACTTCTACCCAAACACTATGTACAGAATTAACTCAATATGGATCAAAGGCCTAAATGTAAGAGCCAAAACTATAAAACCCTTAAAAGAAAACATAGAAGTAAATCTTCATGACCTCAGATTTGGTAATGGACTCTATGGATAACAAAAGTACAAGTAACAAAATAAAAAATTGATAAATTAGACATCATCAGAGTAGAAACTTGTACATCCAAAGACGCTATCAAGAAGGTGAAAAGACAAACTACAGAATGGGGAAAATGTTTGCAAATCATGTATCTGATCAGGGACTTGTGTCTAGAATATATTAAGAAGACTTACAACTCAATAATAAAGAGATAACCCAATTTTTAAACGAGCAAAGGATTCGAATAGCTCATTCTCCAAAGAAGATCTACAAATAGCCAATAGGCACATGAAAAGTTGTTTGACATGATTAATCGTCAGGGAAATGCAAATCAAAACCATAAGGAGATACAAATTCACACCCACTGGGATGGCTATAATCAACAAGTCAGATAATAACAGATATTGGCAAGGAGAAATCAGAACCCTCATATACCACCTGTGGGAATGTAAAACTGTGTAACCTGTTCAGAAAGTAATCTGGCAGTTCGTCAATAAAACATAAGTTTCCTTAAGAGTGCCCAAAAGACCCAACAGTTCCATTCCTAGGTATCTACCCGAGAGAAATCCAAACATATGTCCACGCAAAAACTTGTACACAAATGTTTATAGAAATGTTATTTGTAATGCCAAAATGTGGAAAGAACTCAAATGTCCATCGAATGATGAATGGATAAACAAAATGTGGTCTGTCCATACAATGGAGTATTATTCTGCCATTAAAAGGGAATGAAGTACTGATCTGTGCCACAACATGCTTGGACCTTGGGAAATCCATGCTAAGCGAAAGAGGCTAGTCACAAAAGACCACCTATTGCATTTGCTTGTATTTCATTTATATGAAATGTCCAGAATAGGCACATCTATGGAGATACAAAGTAGATTGCAAGTCTGCAGAAGAAAACTGTGTTTTGTGTGTCGATCTTGTGTCCCGCATCCTTGCTGAACTCAGTTATTCGTTCTCAGTGGTTGTTTGGGGTTGGGAGGAAGGTGGGGGGACAGGGGGACAAGAGGTGAACGTTTCAGATCAGCCCCAGTCCTAGGCTAAGGGCACCCTCCCCCAGCAGAAGATGCCCACATTTCCACTGTGGCCTCCTAGCAGCCAGAGCCCCGCTACAGACAAGGCAGCAGACCGTAGGTACAGAGCACCTAGATTCTCAGCCTCGGCCGTCCCATGGCTACCTAGCTTCAGTCCTCACCGCCTGTCTCTACGGCTACATTCTACCTTGCAGGGGATGGCCTGGGTTGGGCAGGGGTTGAGCAAGAGACCAGCCCAGCCCACTTGTTTCCAGAGAAATGGTGGAAAAGGGAAAGAGGAAAGGCCAAGGCACACCTGTCCAAGCCCCATTTGGCAGACGGCTGGGGAAGGCGACCCCGAGCACATTATCCAAGGGGCCTCACGGCAGCCCGTTCTGGCCACAAAAACGGAACTCCCGCCAGTCAGCCCTGAGTCATTCCCTCTTGGCCCCCCAAGGAAGGGGTGATTTCCTGCCTGGCCCTCTGGCCTGCTCAGGCTCCTCCCACGGGCTATGCATCCTCTTATCTCACCCCAGGCCCTCTCCCAGGGCAGCAGGCCAGCCAGTGTCTGGTCCCCCTGTTTCCTCAGCAGGAAACATGGATTCAGGGGTCAAAGAGAGCCCAGCAGCTGAGTAAGAGCAGCTCAGGAGCCCGGCTGTCTCACGGAGGATGGAGGACAGAGGGCTGACCGGACCAGGTCCCCTGCAGCTCTCTCGCTGGGCGTCACTGCTGGATGCGTACTGGGGGTCCTTTTCCCACTTACTTGAAGTAAGCCCCTCTTGACGCCTGTCTTGAACTCAGCCTCCTACTGTGGGAAAGACTCACAGCAGGCCCTGGGCCGGGCGCATACCGTTAAATGAATAAGATGGATGAAACAGTGAGAGGTGTCTAGGCAGTGGTTAAAAGAACAGGCTTTCGGGTGCCTGGGTGGCTCAGTCGTTGAGCGTCTGCCTTCTGCTCAGATCATGATCCCAGGATCCTGGGATCGAGTCCCACATCGGGCTCCCTGCTCGGCGGGAAGCCTGCTTCTCCCTCCCCCACTCCCCCTGCTTATGTTCCCTCTCTCGCTGTGTCTCTCTCTGTCAAATAAATAAATAAAATCTTTTTTAAAATAAATAAATAAATAAAAGAACAAGCTTTGGAATCAAACAGACCTGAATTCACATCTCTGCTGTGCCCCTTAACAGTGACTTTGGACAACTCATTTAATCCTTTGCAGCCTGCATTTCCGCTTCCCTAAAGGAAGGACAAGGGCACCTGAGAGAGTCGTTGTGTGAAGACATGAGACGGTGCGTTAGCATCATGCTGCCGAATAGCCCGTGTTCATTGGCAGTAGCTGCTACGAGGCTGGGACAGGGGTCGGGGAGGAAGGGCCAGGCCCGCTCCCACCCAGCTTTTACCCAGGAGGAGGGAGTTGGGATGACAGTTGCCCTCTGGCAGGGTTCTCGGCTTATCCAGCTCAGGCGGAGGCTAGCACAGCTGCTTACATAGAAAAACATCCCAACAGAAGCACAAAATTCTGGGGGGTTTCTGAGAGGAAGGAAAGATTGTGTGTACGCAACCCAAATGTCCTCAGGGCAGCCCTTTGGGACCACCTTTTCCATTTATATCCCATCAGAACAGCTCAGTCCGTATTCCACATCCTCGGGAAGTTCACACCCTCCTCTGTTCCTACTGGACTCTCCCTCCCATGGTGTTCACACCCTCGGGGTCACCCCACAACCTGAATTCCGTGGCTGCCATCCTCTCTCCACTCTTCATTACTCTTCTCCCTTTGTTCCGAAAACACCACGAATGAAGGTTGGTGTCGAGGACACGTTCACTGAATGGTGGGGCGGGGGGGCGGGGGGGTGGAGGGGCGGTTCTGGGGCCGTTGAGAATTCAGAGTAGCTAGTACCCTTCAGACTGGGCATTAGGCATCACCGTGCTGAAACTTTCCTCCGACAGTCCTACTGGAATTTCTCACTCGTGAGACTTTCTTCTCCTCAGGTTGCAGTCTTTCACTTACTAGCCCTCCTCCTTTTTCTCCAGAGTTACCACAGTATACTCTCAAATCCCCACTAATTTCATACTCAGCAAATTTGGCTCTCTCACTCCTTCTTACCAAGGCCATGACCAAAGACTCACCAAGTGAGTCATAATCACAAAAGAGCTACAAGGCCTCTGGAAGGAATGCTCTGCTCTGTTACATATAGTTGGAGGATAAGAAAAGTTGGGGTTAGGTCTTGAATCACAAAGCAAGTTCCAACAGGCTGAGAGATTGGAGGGTCCTGTGCTGGGGAAGCAAGGGACCAAAGCCCTGTAGCAGAAAGGGGATTGGGTTTGTGAATAGTGAAGGGAGCATCTTGGGAAAGACATTCCAGGAAGGGGAAGATGAAAGGCATAAGGGCCTTGTGTTCCAGCATCCGGAGATGAGTCTTGGTCCAAAGGATCCTATGGAGCCATGAGACGATTTTAAGCAGGGAAAGAATAAAAGCAAATTTGAGCTTCAGAAAAAGCACTGAGTGAGGAGCTTGGACAATTCGTCAACTATGAGAATAGCATACTTAAAACAACAGTGACCTAGGTGTGGGGAAAAGACAGCGCTCTGACACCCTGCTAGAACAATCGAACAAGTGGAACAATCCTTTTGGAGAGGAGTTTGGCAACGTTGGGGAAGTAAGTGACGGGGAGGTGGACAATCCAGGGGCCTAGAGTTACCTCTCTCCGACTGTCTGACTGGTGTTGGAAATCTGGGGAAATGGGGAGACGGGCATGCGCTCAGGAGAGCCAATTCTCTTCCCAACTCACTACTGAGCGACATCATCTTAGCAGCTTGAAATTGGCCGTGGTGGCGTATTTGCACCAAAAAAGCAGCAAATGCTACAAAACAGGGCTCCCTGTTGCCCCCAGAGAGGAGTTTAACAGACTTACTGCCTGAGCCAAGCCTCATCCAGCAACCCCTTAAATTCTCTGAGCAACGGCTGCACAGAGATCAAATACAGGCTTTTCTAAGCTGGGGCCTCGGCCTTATAGCCCAACAGAAAAGCCTAGGCCTGCTGTCCTGGGCTGGACCTTGAGGAGCCTACTGGACTCTTTGGCCAAAGAACGGGCATACCTAAGTGGTCTCCTTTCCCCTAGGCTTCTATTAGCTCCCCTTGATATTCTAAAGGAGCAAAGGACTGGGGAAGACACCTCTTCCCAGCTGTGTGGAAACAGAGAAAAATGGGGAAATGACAGGGACAGGACCTCCTTTCACGCAGGCTCGCAGAGCCCCCATCTCAACTCTTGACAGACAAAGCCCCTTGTCTTGCCAGTTCTGCATCCTTCACCACTATTACACTGTCTCTCTGTAGAAGTCACAGACTTGGTAAGCCTTGGATGCAGGAGTGGAGGGAGAATGAAGATTTGAGGAAAAGTTTCAGGTTCCAGGCTTAAATGCCTAGGAACCAAGGGCGAGATGCAGAACATAGGAAGAGAAAAGTCGGAAAGGGTGTTTGGGAGTTAGTGATAGTTGCATTTGGGACTTGGTGCATTTAGGTGAAGTGCCTATGGAACAACAAATAGAAACATCCAATAAGTAACTAAGAATTTGAAGTTCAAGAGAGTGGGAGTTACTGGTCTATAGATGGAACTGAAGCCATGAGATCACTCCAGGGTGGGGGGTGATAAAGGGCAAAGCAAGGACACCTGGGGAACAACAACATTTAAGAGAAAGAGTAAAGAAAGAAAGAAAGAAACTGGGAGGGAATGTTCCAGGGGGTAGGAGGAAACCTGGAGAATGTGATACTTTGTAGAAGCCAAGGAAGGAGGAGAATATCAAATGTTGCAAAAAGGTTGAGCGTGATAAGGATTGAGATGAGAGACACACTGAGGTTATTGTGGCTGGTTGAGAGTGAAGACAGCGGTAGGAGACGAGATTTAAGTAAGCAGGGGCCACATCATGCAGGACCTTGTATCCCCAGGCAGGACCTTGTATGCATTGAGAAGGTATTTGGATGTTATTCTAAGTGCCGTAGGAAATCATTAGCGGGTTTTAAGTAGGGGAGCAAAGAAGTCTGATTTGCATTTTTTTTAAAGATTTATTTATTTATTTGAGAAAGCGAGAATGAGAGAGAGAGAGTACATGAGAGGGGGGAGGGTTAGAGGGAGAAACAGGCTCCTTGCTGAGCAGGGAGCCCGATGCCGGACTCCATCCAGGGACTCCAGGATCATGACCTGAGCCGAAGGCAGTCGCTTAACCAACTGAGCCACCCAGGCGTCCCTGATTTGCATTTTAAACAGCTCCCTCTGTCCTGTGGAGGACTGGAGGGCAGACTACCCGGGACAAGTGAAGGCAGGTAGGAACCTACTGCAGTAGCCCAGACTTGGACCCGGACGGCGGGAGGTGGTAAAAAGTATTCACATTCAGGGTACATTTTGAAAGAATATCGAAGAGGACTTACTAATGAATTGAATGTAGGGTAAGAGAAAGATAGGAATCAAGGAGGACTGAGGTTTCGGGTTTGATCACTTGACCTGGAGGTTGGGTGGCCCTTGATTGGGGGCTGGGGGAGGCATCCATTGGACAGAGGAAGCTGGTCCTTGTAACCCGAGAGCTGGACAGGAATCAGGACAAGCCTGGCCTCAGGGACTTCTTGCAGACAAATGGTGTCAGAGAAACTAAGACCTCACAGGAAGGCTGAAGGATTTCCATTTACTCCCTGCCCACCCACCTCCCGCAAATCTCTGTGTAACATTAATTCAGGAGGAGAGCAAAGGTTGATATTGAGGCCACTTATCCTATAGAGCCAGCAATGGCAGCCCCAGCTGAGGCTGGAGGGGCTCAATGCAGGAGTTCATGTGGCATGCGGTCCCCCCTATTCCAGCAAGAGTCAGAGCTTCTGAGAGGTGGCATAAAAGCCACCCATAGTTACAGCACTCCCAGGAGGCAGCCTGGGCTTCACACAAGGCATCATACCTACTCTTTTGCTACTAACGTGAAGAAGATGAGCACAGCTGAGCTGAGACCAGTGCTTCTCAAACTGAAATGTGTATTCAAATCATCTGGGGATTTGGTCAAGTGCAGATTCTGTTTTAGTAGGTCTGGGGTGGGGCCTAAGATTCTGCTTTTTTTTTTTTTTTAAGATTTTATTTATTTATTTATTTGACAGAGAGAGAGCGCACAAGTAGGCAGAGTGAGGGGGAGAGAGAGAAGCAGGCTCCTCACTCAACAGAGAGCCCAATGCGGGGCTCGATCTCAGGACCCTGGGATAATGACCTGAGCCAAAGGCAGACGCTTAACGACTGAGCCACCCAGGCGCCCCAGATTCTGCATTTCTAACAAGCACCCAGGTGATGCTGTTGCTGCTGGTCTCCAGGCCACACTTTGAGTAGCAATGGACAAGAGGCAGCTCTGGAGGCTCCCCACCAGGGAGGGTGCACATCCAATTCCAGCGAGAATGTGTTTGGGCACAAAGGTACAGAACCCATTTAAGTGGAAATTTTGTTATGGTTGTGAAGCAGTCATTTCTCAATGGATTATGCCTTCCAGTAGCATGGCATAGCTGTTTAGCCCTTGGGCTCTGAAGCTTGACCTCCTGAGCTTTATTTCTCAGTAGCTCTGTGATCTTAGGCAAATCTTTTAACTTCTCTGCGTCTCAGTTTCCTCATCTCCATAGTGGAAATAATACTATTGTGAGGATGAGCTGAGTCAATAGATACAAAGTCCTTAGTAAGTGCTCAGTAAATGTTGCTATTCTTGTTGATAATACACCCTTCTATAAGAGTTGACATCATCACACACATAGGCTCAGTCTCCTTCTGGTTCACGGTCAAAAATGTAACCCCCATCTGCCTCCCACCAAAAGGCCTATATCTTCCCTTTCAAATTCCTCTTACTCTCCTGCCCACTCCCACTCCCCCTCCCCTGGCCCCTGGCCCCAGTGTGGTCTGGATGGGCCCCACAGGGGCAGGGACAGGGACAGGACGTGGGGCTGTATCTGACAGGAACCTGAGGGGCTGGCCTGGGAGGGGATTGGGGCCCGGCTTCCTGAGGGGAGGATGGGCTAAGCCAGGCACACAGTGCCGGAGAAGATGCCCTCGTGGGCCCTCTTGGTGGTCACCTCCTGCCTCCTCCTGGCCCCCCAAAACCTGGCACAAGTCACCAGCCAAGGTGAGGTGTATGGAGGGTGGAGATCACCTATACCCAGGAAGAGGGAGCCCTGGGAGGGGTGCAAGGTAGGAGGCTCCCACCAGCCCCTTACTCTTGCCCATAAACATGCCTGGGAGCACCCAGAGCTCAACTCACCAACTGTTCCTCAGATGCCTCCTTTCTGGCCTTGGATTCAGAGCCCCTGAACTGTTTCTCTCGAACATTTGAGGACCTCACTTGCTTCTGGGATGAGGAAGAAGCAGCGCCCAATGGAACATACCAGCTGCTGTATGCGTACCCAGGGTATGTGCTGGGCTGTGCCACGCTCCCCTGTATCTGTCCTGTCCTTACCTCAGCTGAACCCAGCTCCTGGAGCTTCCCTGCCTTTGGGCCCTATCAGAGGACTACTCCAAGTACATGCCCTCAGTAGCCACTTAATGAACAGATGTGCTTTGGATATCCCCAGCGCCAGCCCATACATAACCCCTAACCCCACCTGTCCCAGGCACTGAGTAGAAAAATGGCAGGAATGGAAATAGAAGTTGGGCTTGGGCCCAGACCTGGGTCCTCAGGGCCTGTCCTGGTGGCCATGTAGGTGGAACAGGCTTCTCCTACGCCCACAGGGAGAAGCCCCGTGCCTGCCCCCTGAGTTACAAGAGCGTGCCCCCCTTTGGGACCCGATATGTGTGTCAGTTTCCAGCCCAGGATGAAGTTCGCCTCTTCTTTCCACTGCACCTCTGGGTGAAGAACATGTTTCTGAATCAGACTCTGACCCAGCGGGTGCTCTTTGTGGATAGTGTGGGTAAGGGCCATCCTCCTGTCACCCTGGCCCCCCTCTTTGCTGCCCTCAGTCCAGCTCCGGGGATCAGACTGGTCTGTGCTCTTTTAGGGCAACGTGGATGCCCTTCATGACCAGACCGCCAGAGGCACCTCAAGACCCCCTTATCATTCTTCACATCCAGAGCTAGATTTCATTTCACACCAGAGACAACCTGTGCCCTCGCCCCATCATGAACCTATTCATTGACTCATTCCACAGTTACAGAATACCTACCATGTGCCAGGCACTGTGCTAGGCGAAAGGCTATAGAGAGGAAGAGATCCCTGTTCTTGGGAGCACTGAGTCTAACAAAGCCACAGTGAGGTCACTGTTCTAATGAGGAAAGGAGAACAGGATAAGGAGCCTCCTTGCCCTGGCCTCCAAGAAAGCAATGGCCCGTGATCTTCTAGAATCCAGGGGCTGCCCCCAACCCAGCTTCCAGCTCCCCTCTGTACAGTCCATGGGTTGAGCCATAGACTGTGGCACTCAGAGAGTTCTGTGTACCCTGTCTTGCCCCCAGGCTTACCAGCTCCCCCAGATATCATTAAGGCTTCAGGTGGGAGCCAGCCAGGGGACCTGCAGATCAGCTGGGAGACCCCAGCTCCCGAAATCAGTGATTTCCTGAGGCACGAACTTCGCTACGGCCCCAAGGATCCCAGCAACTCCATTGGTCCCACAGTCATGCAGCTGCTGCCCACAGAAACCTGCTGTCCAGTTCTGCAGAGACTAAACCCAGTCCCAGCTCTGCACCAGCCTCCATGTGCTCAGCCCATGATGCCCCAACAGGATGGACCAGAGCAGACTTCCCCAACTAGAGAAGTATCCTGGCTTTCTTCTGCCCCACCTCCTATCTCCTACCCCAAATTTTGCCCCAAGAAAGGATAGGCCATACTTTGGGGATTCCAGACTGGGTTGGTCCTTGGGAAGTTAGTATGGGCTTGGGAGCCATGTCTATTTAGGAATCTCCCACTTTGGGTCATTCACACCAACAAAATTGAGCATTTCAGGCCTTTGAATTAGTAGGGATCTCCCTAAAAAGCTCTGAATACCACCCGAAACCCACTGACCTGGCCCCTAGTCTGTATGCATATCTATCCAGTGAGGAAATGGGCGTTTCAGTTCCATCTTCAAATAGAAGAGATGGAGGCTGTCTTGGTTGAGGCAGACCTAGATTCTGAGGCTGGGATTCTTCTCCCAAGGCCTCATCTCTAACAGTGAGGAGTGGAAGCTGCCTCATCTCAGGGCTCCAGCCTGGTAAATCCTATTGGCTCCAGCTGCGCAGCCAACCCGATGGGGTCTCCCTCCTTGGCTCCTGGGGATCCTGGTCCCTCCCTGCAACTGTGGACCTGCCTGGAGATGCAGGTGAGTCAACAAAAGAGTGGGAAGATGGGGAGGAGATAGAAAAGATCTCTAGAGAGGTCTGGACTGGATATGGCAGCTCTGAGAACCATGGTCCCTTCCTGATAACCTCAGACTTGCCACTGGACAGACAGAGTGAACTATATTCAGGGAGAGAACAAAGAATGGGGGTAAATATTCCAAGTTATGTGTGTAAAGATAATCTGGATACCCTATAGAGTGGGAATGTGTTGGCCCTGATGGGACTTTCTTCTGTTAATTCAGTGGAAATTGGACTGCAGTGCTTTACCTTGAACCTGAAGAATGTTACCTGTCAGTGGCAGCAACAGGACCATGCTAGCTCCCAAGGCTTCTTCTACCACAGCAGGGCACGGTGCTGCCCCAGAGACAGGTGAGAGCTGAACTGCTGATTGAGCTTGATGTCATAGGAGAGAGGCATGATCAATGCAGAAAGGGAGAGATTGTTCTTGATCCTCTTCACTTCCCTCCCTTGTCCCAAAACCAACTGGCCTCCATGCTCTCATCCCCATAAGATGCTCTCATCATAATCCTCATCACCCATCTAGCCCATCCCCCGCCCACCTCCCTCTATCAATCCTCCGTTTGTTCTCTATCATTAAGAGTCTCTTAAGGTTTGCTTCCCTCTCTCTTTTTTTTCCTTTCCATATGTTCATCTGTTTTGTTTCTTAAATTCCACGTATGAGTGAAACCATATGGTATTTGTCTTTGACTGACTTATTTTGCTTAGCATAATACACTGTAGCTCCATTGTTGCAAATGGCAAGATTCCATTCTTTTTGGTGGCTGAGTAATACTCCACATATATATATGGCATATACACACATACACACCACATCTTCTTTATCCATTCATCAGTCAATGGACATTTAGGCTCCTTCCATAGTTTGGCTATTGTTGATGCTGCTGCTGCTATGAACATTGGGGTGCATGTACCCCTTCGAATCTGTATTTTTGCATCCTTTGGGCAAATACCTACTAGTGCAATTGCTGGGTTGTAGGGTAGTTCTATTTTTAACTTTTTGAGGAACCTCCATACTGTTTTTCAGAGTGGCTGCACCAGTTTGCATTCCCACCAACAGTGCAAGAGGGTTCCCCTTTCTCTGCATCTTCGCCAACACCTGTTGTTTCTTGTGTTGTTAATTCTGACAGGTGTAAGGTGGTATCTCATTGTGGTTTGATTTGTATTTCCCTGATGATGAGTGATGTTGAGCATCTTTTCATGTGCCTGTTAGCCATTTGTATGTATTCTTTGGAGAAGTGTCTGTTCATGTCTTCTGCCCATTTCTTGACTGGCTTATTTGTTTTTGGGGTGTTGAGTTTGATAAGTTCTTTGTAGATTCTGGATACTAACCCTTTATCTGATAAGACATTTGCAAATATCTTCTCCCATTCTGAAGGTTGCCTTTTAGTTTTGTTGACTGTTTCCTTTGCTGTGCAGAAGCTCTTTATCTTGATGAAGTCTCAATAGTTTGTTTTTGCTTTTGTTTCCCTTGCCTCCAGCGATGTGTCTAGTAAGAAGTTGCTGCAGCCTAGGTCAAAGAGGTTGCTGCCTGTGTTCTCCTCTAGGATTTTGATGGTTTCCTGTCTCACATTTAGGTCTTTCAAACATTTTGAATTTATTTTTATGTATGGTGTAAGAAAGTTACCAAGTCTTGTTGATTTTACCTATTAAATATCTCTAGAATCTGTCCACATTTTTTCATCACTGCCATTCCCCTAGTATGAGCCATCATGATGTCTCACTTGGGCTACTGAGGAGACTTATTAACCGATCACCTCTTAAATCCTCCAAATCATTCTCATAACACTCTCTGCTTTAAAATCTTCAATAGCTTCCTACTGACCTTGGGATTAAAAAAGAAGAAGAAGAAAAACCCTGTTGTGGCCTTATAGAGTACTAACAGACTCAGCCCCTGAATGCCTTCAGCTTCATCTAACACTATGCTGCCTTTTCCCCTCTATGACTCTTTGGTCCCCTTCTGTCTGCCATATTCTCTCCTGCCTCTGGGTCTTTGTGCATGCTGTCTACCCAGCCCTCCTGTCTTAACTTCTACTTTTCCTGCAGATCTCAACTCAAATGTCACCTCCTCAGGGAAACCTCCCCTGATCTTCCTCATCAGGTCCAATAGCACTATTATACATACTTACTGTACCATTTACCTCTCCTTCTTAAGTACTTATCACAGTTACAATTTTACATTTATATTATGTGGTTATTTGACTGATAATATCATCCTGTCTCAGAACTCCAGTTGAGAGGGGCTGATCTTGACTATACATGATCCCTAAGGGCAAAGTCAATGTCTGCTTTTACTCACTGATGTATTCTTACCTACCACAGTGCATGGAACTTAGCAGTTACTCAGTAAAAAAATCGCTAAATTAATGAATCATGAAAAAACCACCATTAACAGTTTTAATGTTCTCTTCCAGTTTTTCTATGTACTTATACGTGTCTATACACAACATTTCATTTTCAATATGAATCGGATCACATTATATATATAGTTTGCTTGCCAACTTACTTTTTTTACTTAAAAATGTGTCTTGGAGCCCATTACAAAAAGATGTAACTGATTATTTTTAATAACTGCACAGATTTCCATAGTCTAGAAGTGCCATGAATGGTTTAAAGGGAAGCAAAACTGACATCATTTCTTCTACCAAAACCTGCTCATCCTCCTATTGTCCCCCATCCTACCATCAACTCAATTTTCCAGGCCTGACATGGTGATTTCCATGGACTTCTGCCTTTTCCCCACCCTCCAGGTCCAATCAGAAACAGTCTAATCATCTCTACCTCTTCAGTATCCCTTGAATCCATCTCTTTTTCTCCACCTTCTTTGCTGCCACCCTGTTTCTGGTCCTTCGTCCATAAAAGTGTCCTATTGGATTTCTCCACTTCTAGTCTGTCCTCACAAATTCTTTCCTACAAATTGCAGTTACAGTGATCTTCCCAAAGTACAATGCTAATTATGACAAGTTTCTGTTTAAAATCCTTACACGTCTCCATGATTACTACAAGATTAAGTTCAAGCTCCTCAGAAAGGCCATAAGACCATCCATGATCTTAGTCTGCCTTCTCCCATTTACCACTCATCACCAGGCCCTCTAAGCTAAGAGAGTTCTATACCACTTAGAATTTCCCCCAAAGCCCCATATCTCTTATCTGTGCACAAGCATGTGCCTGGGATGCCTGTTTGTCCCCTTTGCCTGTCCTATTTATAGTCCAAGACTCAGTCTAAGCACTGCCTTGTCCAGGAAGTATTCTCTGACCCTCCCCATCTGGGTTAGATTATCCTCCTTGATAACCCCCAAACCAGCCAGTCCACACCACAGAAAAATACCATCTGTCTGTTTTTCTGCCTCTCCCACTGGAATGAGAGCTCCTTGATTATTCCTCTATGTATTCATAGTGCCTAGCACAGCGCCTGGCACATCGTGTTAATTATTTGTTGAATAAAGAAGTAAACACATAAATACATTAATAAATAATTTTAGTAAGAACTAGCCATTTAGGAATGACAATCAGGAAGGAGACATGATTCATTTGTTCAATAAACAATTATTGAGAGTGATTACGTGCCAGGCATTGGGGCTAGAGTGATAAACAAAAGAGAAACGTTTCCACATTGTTGGGGTTTCCATTTTAGTTGAGGGGGGAGAAAGGAAGGGTGACGAAGAAGTAAAGAGACCAAAGAACAGGTTATATGATAGACTAAGTGGGAGGTTGGGGGATGGATGCTAATTTAGATTGTGTGGTCAGAGAAGGCCTCACCAGGAGGCCTAAATGGCAAAGAGAGAATGAGTCACATGGAGATCTAGAGTCAGAGCAATCGAGGGCAAGGTGTAGTGCAAAGGCAGTGAGTGGGACATATTTGTAGCGCAGCAAGAAGGCTCGTGTAAATGAAGGGTGGCAGACTGGTGTAAGAATTGTAGGAGATGAGAATGGCCAGGTAGGGAGGAACTGAACCATATCGAGTCCTGTGGGCCCTGGCATGGAGTTTGGATTTCATTCAAGGGGGGATAGGGAGCTACTGAAGGATTTCAAGTGGAAGAGTGACATGATGTGACTTTCCTTTAAAAAAGGTATTATTCTCTGTGAAATGATGAATTAAAGGTGGAAGCAGAGTCACCAGTTAGAAGTTTGCCTTAATCCAGGCCGGAGACAGAGGTGGCTCATTGAATGTAGCCTTGGGAAAGATTCAAACAAATGGACAGATTTGTGATCTCTTCTGGGCATTATCGGATCAAAATTTTGGAAGCAAATTCTGGCGGCCATGTGGAGGACAAACTCCACAAGGGAGTGGTGAAAATGAAGGCAGAAAAGCCAGCTGGGAGGCTGTTGTAATCATCTAATAGTAGAATAACACAGAGAGGTGACTAACAGGCCTGCTGTATGAGATTAAAAACATGAGGATCTTGCCACCATAAAGATGAAGGCTCTTTGAAACAATCCTGTGAGGTAAGGATTTTTAACCCATTTTGCAGATGAGGAAATGGGAGCAGAGATCAATCATGTACCAGAGTTGTAGACCAAGTTAAGACCTGAGCTGTAGAGCCCAGGCTGTGTTCATGAATCATCTAGCTCTTTCCTTAAGAGGAAGAGGCTGGACACCAAAGTCAGATTCAGAAAACAAAACATCATGGCAGGAAGTGACAGAGAGAAAGCCTTGGAAGCCCATCCAAGGGAGGAGTTGGATTATAATCCCCACAGGCCATATCCCCTTTGGGATAGGAATTATCAGAATTAGTCTCAGAGGCAGGCCTGATTCAGTGACTACGGGGATGATTCTTAGGGACCCCATCTGGGAGAAGTGTGAAGAGGAGAAATATCCAGGATTACAGCCCTCCCAGTTCTCCCGCTGCCACTTCAAGTCACGAAATGACAGTGTTATTCACATCCTTGTGGAGGTGACCACAGCCCAGGGTGCTGTTCACAGCTACCTGGGCTCCCCTTTCTGGATCCACAAGGCTGGTAAGAACTTTCTTCCCTTCTCCTCCCACGTACTTTCTGCCCCTACTGCTCCTGACCCCACGCCCAGGATCACCACCAGCTCTGGCACTTCTGACCCATGGCCCTAGTGGCATGATGTCTCATGCACAGAAGGGCTTAGGCCAGTCCCTGCTGGCTCCCTGTAGTGCTCATCCCCACTCCAAACTTGCACTGGAGGGAGGTCTCCAGTGGGCAGCTGGAATTGGAATGGCAACACCCATCATCCTGGGGAGCCCAAGAGACCTGCTATCAGCTCCGATACACAGGAGAAGGCCATCAAGACTGGAAGGTACGATCGAGGAAAACATGTCCACAGATCTCACTACACAGGGTATTCCTAAGATTCATCAGGTCTGTTATCAAGAGTGAAGGTATCCATGTATCTGGGTTTGGGTTTGTATATCTATGTTGATCTGATTCAACTGGTATCTTAATCTTTCTTGGGCATTTGACACTGTTGACTACTCCCATTTAAAATTTTCTCTTTCCTTTGCCTTTGGGATATCAGTCTCCTGATTCTCATACTACTTCTCTGGCTGAACCTTCTCCCTCTTTCCTGGCTCCTCCTTTTCCACCCTTCCTTAATATGTTGTGTTTCCTATAGTCCCATTCTAGACTCTTTTCTCTTCTCGATAAATATACATGCTCATCCTAGGTAAGAGCTTATAGTTTAATGACTATGCACTAACCTGCCCAATCTTACCATTCCAACACCCATATGGAAAGGAACTTCTATGCCCTAGGTAAATTACCTAAACTTTGGAAGTCTCAGTTTTGTCAAATGGAGATACAACTATCTATCTTCCAGAGTTGTGGTAAAAATTATATATATAAATATCTAGCATACTGCCTAGCAGATAGAAGGTACTCAATATACATTAAATATTACTTTCTCTACTTTTATTCTCATTAACCACATGTATATACAACTTCTTCCCAGACAGCTCCCCATAAAAGCCCCCTGGGGCATTTCAGACCCAATATATCCAAAACTAAACTCATCCTCCTCCCCAAGATTATTTTACCTTTTTATCAGGGTATGTTACATTCAGTAAAATACATAGATCTTAAATATACAGTTGATCAATGGGGCGCCTGGGTGGCTCAGTTGTTAAGCGTCTGCCTTCGGCACAGGTCATGATCCCAGGGTCCTGGGATCGAGCCCCGCATCGGGCTCCCTGCTTCGTGGGAAGCCTGCTTCTCCCTCTCCCACTCCCCCCGCTTGTGTGCCCTCTCTCGCTGTGTCTCTCTCTGTCAAATAAATAAATAAAATCTTTAAAAAATATGTACAATTGATCAATTTGTACATGTATTCACCTATTTAACCATTACCCAAATCAAGATACAGGTTATTTCTAACACCTCAGAAGCTCCTTATGCCCCTTACAGTCACACATACCCAAGATAACCACTGTTCAGACATTACCATTGATAAGGTTTGACTGTTGTTGAACCTAATAAAATGGAACCATATGGTATTTCGTCCTCAAACGTACTTCTGTTTGCGGTCTGACAGTGGCTCTACCACTTACCAGTTATCCAAGCCTGGAATCACCCTTGACTCTTCTTCCTTCTCCCTTGTCCCTTCCCTCCACTCATCAACACAGAAGCGGAGTTTATTGTACTAACAGTCTTCAAATCCCTACTACCACTGCCTTAGCTCATCTTTGACCACCTCGCCTGCCCATCCATGCTCCATGCTCTTAGCACACTGAACTACTCTGTAACCCCCAACCAAGCAGCTCAGGCAGCATGACATGCTTCCTCATGCGCCCATTCTGCCTTACTTATATCATCATTATAGCACTAATTACTTGTAATTACTTACTGGTTTGCATGTGTTCCTCATTAGACTCGCAAGAAACCATGTTTCATTATCCTTTCCCCAGTGCTTGGCGTATCACCCGTAGTTCATAAATGTTTGCTACATGATGGCTAGCTAGTCTCCCTGCTTGTCCACATGATGCTTGTTCCCTCTGCTCGGAATCTGTCCTTGTACCCTCAGCACCTAGCATCCGTTCCTGGATGCATGTTACTTGTGAACAGTCTATGTGGCCCTGAGTATCTGAATGTGCCCGGGGTTTCCGTCGCCTGACCTGGATCCTGAGGAGCACTTCTGGCGGGATGTCCGCGTGACCTGGTCAGTGTGTTTGCATTTGTGTCAGGATGAGTAGTTAGTTCTCTGTGCACATGAGGTCTGTGTGCCAGCGTGTGTGTGTCGGGGCGTGTTTCCCTAAGGTTGGGCATGCCTCTCTGTCGGGGTGCTCTACCTTGCAAGTTGTCGCCGGGATGCATGTATTCTGTCAGGGAGGCTCTTTGAGGGGGGGTACCCCGAAGATTCAAAGCGGTAGGCCTTTGGCCAAAAGGATGCCAGGCTGTCGAGGCCCCGACGGCGGGGCACCGTCGCCCGGAGCCTGCCCACCCGCTCGCTCCCCCTCTGCGCAGGTGCTGGAGCCGCCTCTCGGGGCCCAGGGAGAGACCTTGGAGCTGCGCCCGCGCTCTCGCTACCGCTTACAGCTGCGCGCCAGGCTCCACGGCCCCACCTACCAAGGCCCCTGGAGCGCCTGGTCCGACCCAGTGCGCGTGGAGACCACCTCCGAGACCGGTGAGGGCCCGGCGGGGGGCAAGGCGCTCTGCGGCTGCGCGAGTGGAGGGGCGCCGGCGCCGCGAGGGGCGGGCGGTGAGGGGCGGGGTCTGGCGGGCCTGGGGGCGGGGCTCCGGCCAAGGGCAGCAGAGGTCTGACTGGTTTTGTCCCTCAGCCTGGATCTCCTTGGTGACCGCTCTGCTCGTGGTGCTGGGCCTCAGTGCCCTCCTGGGCCTGCTGCTGCTGAGGTGGCAGTTTCCTGCGCACTACAGGTACCGCCCCGGTCACTCAGGAGACGGGTGGGGCCGGAGGCCTCTAAACAAGCATCCCAGGGTTACCCAGTGACACCCGCTCTCCCGAGGACCGAGGACCGCAAGTCCACACCTTTGGCTTCAGCCACTTCCTGCAAGTCTCCCCTGGGAGTCGCACCGCTTCCGTACACTCTAACATGCCCGCTATACCGGACCCCCAAACAACCGCACCTCCTGGCTCCTCATCTCAGCAGCAGGGCTGCTGTCCACCCATCACCCAAACCAGAACACTAGGCGCCTCCCTCCCTTTTATCCAGTCTGGCCTGGTCTGCTCATTCCACCCCCGAAACCTTGCTCAAACAATGGTCCCCTTTTTTAGCCCTACAAATACTACCGGGCTCGCTGAAACAGAGCCTCTTCTCACTCCAGTCTAGCCTCACACAGCCGCCCAAATAATCTTTCTAAAACGCACACATGAACTTGTCACTCCCCTCCTGAAGTCTCATTACTAGCTCCCAGGATAGAGTCCAGACTCTGGAATGACAAGCAAGGCTCTATAAAATCTGGCCCAGGGCCCGCCTTCCCACCCCCTCCCACCCTGTGCATCAGCCTTGCCAAACTGTTAGTGATTTCCTCCACAAGTCCAGTGGTTTTATCTCTCAGTGCCTTTGCATATGATGTCCTCTCTGCCGGGGATATCCTCCCTGGATGACTAATACCCCTTTATCTTTAAATAACTTTCTCCACCACCTCCTAGAAACCTTTCCTAAACCCTCCCCTATTGGCTACTCTCTTTGTGCCCCAGCACCGACTTCTGTCACAGTATCAGTAGCATTTTACAGTATTTACTTCTTTATATGCCTTCCCTATACCTTACTTGGTCATCTTTAAATCCTCAGCACAGTGCCTGCCAAATAGCACACCCTTAAATAAATGTTATTAATGACTTGTTTATGTGGGAAGACTAAGGCTGAAGAGAAATGTCATTGGAAGTTATAAACACGAGGATAGAAAAGTAAAACAAAACAAACAAACACGAGGATAGAATCCATACCCCCTCAGTCCTTCAGTTGGTAACATCTCCTGGTTCTTGAAGACTCATCTCGGAAGGCAACTCCTCCAGGCAGCCTCTCTTGGTGACCCTAGACTAGGTTAGATGTCCCTCCTTTATGCTCCCATCTCTCCTTGAACATGTCTTTCTTTCAATTTTTAATTCACTCATCTGTATGAGCAGACCGGATTGTAGCCTCTATGCAGGTAGTCAGAGCCAACAAAAAAGCTGGGGGAGAAGAGGAAGGTGATGCTACTGAACCAGGCATACTCAGTTCCTTGTCCCCAATTTGCCAGATAAATCACTCCTCCCCTGGAGAGATATGAGTGAGGTCACAAAAGAAGCCTGAAATGTTGTTCAACTCAAGTCTTTCCATGTGGAAATACAAACCTAAAGAATTACAGGTTGCCCCAACTTACCTTAATCCATACTCTTCCCAGAGAGACCACCTTCCCCAGTAACTTAGTAATAAGCCGCTCTGGTTCTCTTCATTCACCCTTTGAACTAATTTCTTGAGGACCTACTATGAGCCAGACAGTGTTCTATCCCCTGGAGATAGAGGACTGAGCAAACAGGCAAACTCTTTGTTCTCATGGAATTTATATTCTAGTGGAGTGAGACAGACAAACACAAATATGTGTGATAATATAATGCGTATACAATAAGTCAAGTGCTGTAAAGAAAAATAAAGCAGGGCACCTGGGTGGCTCAGTTGGTTAAGCAACTGCCTTCGGCTCAGGTCATGATCCTGGAGTCCCTGGATCGAGTCCCGCATCGGGCTCCCTGCTCGGCAGGGTGCCTGCTTCTCCCTCTGACCCTCCCCCCTCTCATGTGCTCTCTCTCTCTCTCATTCTCTCTGTCTCAAATAAATAAATAAAATCTTTAAAAAAAAAAAAAGAAAGAAAAATAAAGCAGAGCAGGAAACAGGAACGGGGAAGGGAGGTGGTACTGTTTTAGACATGGCAGTCAGGGAAGGCTTCTCTCTCAGGATGACATTTGAGCAGAGACCTAAATGAAATAAGGGAACAAATCAAGAGGCACAGAGAAGAGCAAGTGCAGCAAGTATGTCTGAAGCAGGGATATTTGAGGATACTCAAACCCCTTTTTTGAACCTCCCCTCCCCTGACTCCCCTTTCCCTCCCTTTCACCTATGCCCCTCTACCTTATCTTATTGTCTTGACTACACTCTTACTTCTCTAAGCCTTACTCCCTAACCTCAGCCTCAACCCCCCACCACCTCAGTAGTCTCCTCCTCCATCCCAATTCACTCCTGTGACTCAGTCTCCTCTTCCTTCTCCCCAAGGAGCCTGAAGCATGCCCTGTGGCCCTCACTTCCAGACCTGCACCGGGTCCTAGGCCAGTACCTTAGGGATACGGCATCGCTGAGTCCGGTGAGTACATCCCCTTCTCCACTCCCCAGCACCAGCCCTGCCTGGAGTTGGATCCTTGCCCCAGTGCACACTTTTCCAACGCCCTTGCCCACCAGCATACCATCCCTGAGCCCTATGCCTAGCTAACCCTCCTTCCTGCACAGTCCAGGTCCTCCTCCCCACTGCACCAGCTCTAATCCAGACTTCTTTCCCCCCAACTGTCCCAGCCCAAGGCTGCAATCTCAGATGCCTTTGAGGAAGTGGAACCCAGCCCCCTTGAAATTCTACCCAGGTCCTCAGAGAAGATCTCCGTGGCGCTGTGTTCCTCCCAGACCCAGATGGACTACCGAGGATTGCCCCCTTCTTGCCCGGGGACCGTGCCCCTGTGTGTGTGCCCCCACATGGCTGAGTCGGGGTCCTACTGCACCACCCACATCGCCAACCATTCCTACTTACCTCTGAGCGGCTGGCAGGCCCCTCTCTCCCCATACCCTGGACAGATCCAAACCCGCCCGACCTCTTTTCCCAACCTCCCTACCCCCAACCCCACAGCACAAACATCTCAGACCTTACGGCCATCCCCCTCTGTCTGTCCTCATAGTTGGGCTCCCCGACACTGACAACGTTTGGTACTGCTGCAGACATAAAGCCAGGACCCCCCTCCTCACTCCAGGTTCATTTGACTAAGCTCCTCTCACTCACCTGCTTTCTCTCTCCTCCCTAATGCTCGACTCCTTGAAAAGATGTCTCCGCATCCCCACTTTCCATTTGCTCTTCAGACGACTTCAGTTCGTTCCCCCACTTTGCTAAGGAAACTACTCAGGCAGAGTTCACGTCAAACCTTGTGATTGCAAGGTCCAGTAGGATCTTGTCAATCCTCAATTTATTTGATCTCTCCGTAGCATCTGTCATGGGGAGTACTCATTTCTCCTTTAAATTCTCTCCTACCTTGGCTTCCATAGTATCACCATCTCTCCTGGCTCTGAGTATACGAGTAGTTAAAAGCATAAACTCAACAGTCAAAGCTGGGTTCAATTCCTCTCTTACCCACTTGCTAGCTGTGTGACCTTGGGCACATAACTTAAAGTCTTTGTGCCTTGATTTTCTCATCTATAAAACAGGGATAATGCCAGAATCCCACAGAGTTGTGAAGAGGATAAGTGACCTAGTGTAAGTAGAGCACAATGCCTAGGATGTATGTTTATATCTGAATTATAATTATTCCTTCCTGTTCTCTTATCCTGGCATCTCTCCCACCCCTTAATTATTGTAGTTCCTCAAGAGTCCATTGCCTTTCCTGTAAGCTGACGATTGCAAAGTTCTTATCTCCAACCCTGACTTCTACCGTACCTGTGCTGCTTTATGCAAGTAACCATTTATGTGTCTGCTCCGCCATGATTTATTTGTCTTTGCCCCCCAGCACCTAGAGCAGTGCTTGGTGCATGATAGTAGACCTTCAATAAATGTTTTCTAAATGAAGGAACTCTTTCCAGACAGTGCCACCTTAACCCCATGCCAAGCGCCCTCATCCTCTAGGCCATTCATTTGCAGCAGTAAACGTGCTTAGGCCAGGGGCGCCTGGGTGGCTCAGTCAGTTAAGTATCTGCCTTTGGCTCAGGTTCCAATCTCAGGGTCCTGCTCTCAGGGTCCTGGGATGGAGCCCCGCACTGAGCCCCACACTGGGCTCCCTGCTCGGCAAGGAGTCTGTTTCTCCTTCTCCCTCTGCCCTCCCCCACTTGTGCGTGCACTCGCTCTCTCGCTCTCTCTCTCAGATAAGTAAATAAAATCTTTTAAAAAATGTGCTTAGGCCATTCTGGTTATGGATTCTCCTGACTCGTTCAAATTTGCAAATAAATGGTAGTTTTTATTTGCTCCAGACATACCCACTGTATTAATCAGGGTCTTGGCAGAAATAAATGGCACACTCAAACTGGGCATCTTGATGAGATTTAAATAAAGGGCATATTTATAAAGATAAGGCAGGATTTAGGAAAACCGTCAAGGAAGAGTGCAGTACCCCAGGGCTAAAAATAGCTGGGAGCTGGTACGACCCCTAGGCACATCAAGGGGTAAGGGGGGATTGTGGTTACTAGATCTGGAGAGTCACTCTAAGAGAGGGCTGCCTAGAGTGACCTTTGGTAGAGAGCCAACCTGTGAGGACATGGCACGGAGGGAGTCAGGCTCAGGCTCACTCTCCCTCCACCCTCTATTCTCCTCTGTATTAGTTTGCCAGCACTGCCGTAATAAAGGACCACAAAGTTGGTGGTTTAAACAACAGAAATGTACTGTCTCACAGTACTGGAGGCTAGAAGTTCAAAGCGTCATTAGGGTTGCTTCCTAACCAGGAAGAGGAAGTGTCTGTTCATGCCTCTCGAGACGCTAGCTTCTAGTGGTTCCCTGACAATCTTGGTGTTTCTTGGCTTGTAGAAGCATCACCCCCATCTCTGCCTTTATCTTCACATGGCATTCTCTTCATGTATCTGTGTTCAAGCTTCCCCATTTTATGAGGACACCAGTTTCACTGGATTGAATAACCCAAATGACTTCACCCAAATGACCTCATCTTCACTAATTACATCAGCAGTGATCTTATTTCCAAATAAGGTTCCACTCTGGAGTATTTGGGGCTTAGGAATTCAGCATATGAGTTTAGGGGGAGGACAAAATTTAATCCATAGTATCTTCCCATTTATGGAACCCAAACAGAAGCCAAAGCCCAAGGGAATCCATTGTATAGGCCATACAAATCAGCTTCACAAGGCACAGGGCATGGTAGAGACGGACGGAAGAGTAGGTCTGAGTGGGACAAATGGATGACATCCACTATACTCATTTTCCATAATTCCTTCCCCTAGCCATGGTCAAGACTCTGACTCTAATCCTAGGGCCTCAAGGCTAGGATTGAGATCCAAGCCACCAAACTTCTCACTTTTACACCCACTCAGCCATCATGTCCTGACTACATTGACTTCCTAGGGTCCATCTCCTCCATCTTCACTGAGCTATTGCTACAGCCTTCTAACTAATATCTTTGCCTCCAGTATCTCTCCTTAAACTCAGCCTGTATGCTGCCACCAGATTGATTTTCCTATTTATCCCACTCCATACCCCTAAATCTTTAGCCTCACTCTTCAGAACTTGGTCTCTTCTTTGTCTAGTGTTTTCCTACGTTAGGATTAAAGTGTTAACATAATGCCAAGCACATAGTAAATACTCAATGTTTATTGAGCTATTTTTATTATCATCCCAACTGGGCTGTTCCACCGCCTAGATGTCACCTATATTTTATTCTTTCCATGTCCTTTGCCTTCCTAGACTCAAATCCTTCAGGTGCGAGTTTTTCCATCTAACCAGCTCCTTGGCCTCTAATTATCCTTCTCTAAAGCCTTGTTCTCCTTCCCTCCAGTGTAAGAGGAAGTGATCTTTCTTTCCTAGACTGGAAAGCTCCCTGTGTTTTCTATCCCCTTTCTTCCTGGGTAAGGTAATCCAAGCACCTTGTTCTATCAGCTGGCCTTTTCCCGGCTTCTTTCATTTCCCTTGGCTCTTTTGCCTTCACCTTCAAACATGCATCAGCCTCTTGGTATTGGTTCCCTCAAGTTCCCATGCACTGCCCTTTTCTCAATCCCAAATTTCTCACGCAAGTATCCCATGCTTGCTGCCTCTACACTCTTCCCATCCCCAGCCTTCTTTTCTACAGTCCCTTCCCCAAGCACGCACTCTTCTGATCCAGTTCTCTCCAAGGTCACTGATGATTTATTTGTCAGTGGCCAAATCTGACCTTTTCTGTCATCAGTCTTCTTGACCATTTTGCATATCTTAGAAGTCCTCCCTCTTCAAGGTCCATGTCAGGATAATCTCCACTGGCTTCTTTCATTTCTTTATTTTAAAATCTATGAATTCCCTGAGGTTGTCCCCATATTTATACTCTATCCTTCTTTTCCTCTACAGTTACCCTTACTCCAGAAGCTTACTGGCCATGTCCTGTGTTCAGACATGTTTTGCTTGGTTCCTCTCTACACAGAAACTCACTGATTCCATGATACCTAGCTGATAAAGTCCAAACTGCTTAGCTTAACATTTAAGGCCTTGACCAGCCTGACTCTAAAAAACCTCTTCTATGTTCTCTGAGGTTCAGGGTCCCCCTGTTGCTAACTCCAGGTCATCCAGGTAATTGGAAATTAAAAAAAAACACAACACATGAATACTTAAAAATCAAAAATAATAACAACATTAAGTTTGGGCTAAGAGCCCTAGATTTTTCTCTGTCATCATCAGAGTTGATCTAAGGTAATGATTGAAAACATGATTTTTCCAGCCTCTCTCTGGGACAGTATAGCATATGTTTACACGTGCAGGTATAAGCCAGATAGTTTGGCTCCGCTATTTATTTTTGGCTGTATGCCTTCAGGCAAGCTTCTAACCTTTTTCTGACCCAGTTTCTTTTTCTATAAAAAGGGAATGGAGTATCTGCCTTATGGGATTAAGGATTAAAGTCAATAATGTATGTAAACTGTTTAAACACAGTAGTTAGTAGATGGCCAATAAATGGTTATTATCTTTATTATTGCTGCTTCACCTCTGAGCATATTCACACAATTCATTCAAGTCCTTATTAGAGCACTGGATTGAATGGGAGTCAGACCTGGCTTCCCACCAACTGTGTGGTCTCTGGCAAATCCCTCCCCTGGGCCTTGGCTTTTTCATCTGTAAAATATGAGTATGTTGCCAGGATGGGGAGGATGCACCACACACAGATTAGACTAGTGGATCTACAAAATTCCTGACGCCTCTAAAGCCCCATGGAGATAAGTCACAATGTCTCTCCAAAGGGAGTCCAATCTTATCTCCAGACAGGCAGGTCTGAGTCCTGATCTTTTTTCTTGACCTTAAGGAATTCATCCCTTTTCCAGCCTCATTTTCCCTGTTTGTAAAACAACAACAAAACAATTTTTAAGAACAAACACACGTGGGGCACTTGGGTCGCTCAGACGATTAAATGTCTGCCTTCGGCTCGGGTCATGATCCCAGGGTCCTGGGATGGAGCCCCACCTCAGGCTCTTAGCAGGGAGCCTGCTTCTCCCTTGCCTGCTCAGCCTGCCGCTCCCCCTGCTTGTGCTCTTGCTCTCTCTGTCAAATAAATAAAATCTTTTAAAAAAACCAAAAAAACCACACGTGCTACTTCCTTCCTCACAGCATTCCTACAGGCACCAAGCTAACTAGCTCTGGCCTTCTTTCTGTGCCTAAGCTTCTCAACTCCTTCCCCACCCCTGCCCACCTGCCGCCTTTCCCTTTTCTGAACGGCTCAAGTGCTTTAGGTCACTCCACCAAGATCTGCATTTCTATATCATCAATACAATCCATGTGCAGTTTTTAAAAAATTTTTTAAATATGTATTTTTGAAGTATAGTGTTA
The DNA here is from genome assembly GCF_054177405.1 of Leptonychotes weddellii. NCBI lineage: Eukaryota > Metazoa > Chordata > Mammalia > Carnivora > Phocidae > Leptonychotes > Leptonychotes weddellii. The sequence continues at coordinate 31,110,167 of NC_138372.1, forward strand.
TTTTAGTTTCAGGTATACAACATAGTGATTCAACAATTATATGTATTACTCAATGTTCACCATGTTAAGTGTAGTCACCATCTGTCACCATACATTATTACAATATTATTGACTATATTCCCTATGGTGTGCTTTTCATCTGTGACTATTTTATTTTTTTATTTTTTAAAAAAGATTTTATGTATTTACTTAGCACGCGCGCACGCGCGAGCATGAGTGGGGAGTAGGGGCAGAGACAGAGGAAGAGGGAGAAGCAGACTCCCGGCTGAGCAGGGAGCCCGATGCAGGGCTCAATCCCAGGACCCTGACATGACACTTAACCAACTGAGCCACCCAGGCGCCCTCTGTGACTATCTTATAACTAGAAGTTTGTACTTCTTAATCCCCTTCACCTATCTTACCCATCATCCCACCCACCTTGTCTCTCTGGCAACCATCAATTTGTTCTCTGTATTTGTTTTTTCTGTTTTTTTTTTTTTCCACTTGTTTTTTTGGATTCCACTATAAGTGAAATTACATAGTACTTATCTTTCTTTGACTAGTTTCACTTAGCCTAATACCTTCTAGGTCCATCCATGTTGTTGCAAATGCCAAGATCTCATTCTTTTTTATGAGTAATATTCCGTTGTATGTGTGTTTATATGTATCTTCTTTTTTTTTAAGTTTTTATTTTACTTCCAGTTAGGGAACATACAGTATTATATTGGCTTCAGGTGTACAAAAAAGTGATTCAAAAATTCCACACATCACAACAAATGCACTCCTGGCGCACATCACATGCAGTTTTAAGCGTAAAGGGCGGATGAGGGGAAGCTGAGGAATGAATGGAAGCGGCTCGGGAATGCAGCGGCAGCGCAGGCCCCGCCCCCAGGCGCGCCCCGCCCCGCCCCGCCCCTCTCGCTTTCAGACACCCGTTCTCTGAGGACAGGCCTTCACTCTCTCACTCTTCAAATCACGCTCCATGGCTGGATTATCGTGAGATCTGTGACTTGCACCGGAAGACCCGCCTCCTGTGCCGTAAAAGGCCAATGGGCGAAGGCGACGGTTGCGACGGTTGGGTTTTGAAGGAGCCAATGAGTACTTGGAGCGGAGAGTTTAAGAAGCGTAGGTAGGCAGTGGTGAAGTCGGTGTGGGATTGGAACCTGCTGGGGGCTGAAGGTGAGAGGCGGTCGGGGGTTCTGGGTCGGGCGGGGCTGCGGCCAGGGTGGCCCTGAGTGAGTGGCCGGCCGTCCCAGATCGAGCACCGTCGCCTTTTTCTCCAGGACTCGGCGGGCACCCTCTCCAAGGACCCCTCCCTCTGCAGACGCTGCCATGGCGCAGTTCGTGTTCGAGAGTGACCTGCACTCGCTGCTGCAGCTGGACGCACCTATCCCCAATGCACCTCCCGCGCGCTGGCAGCGCAAAGCTAAGGAAGCCGCGGGGCCGGCTCCCTCACCCATGCGGGCAGCCAACCGATCCCACAGCGCCGGCAGGACCCCAGGCCGAACTCCCGGTCAGTGGGGTGCGGCGGGACATCGGGGAGGGAGAGAGGACAGCTGAGAGCGGCCTTCATGCCTCTTCCCCCAGGAGCCTGGTCAGACTCTCTGGCTTCCCTCTCCCTGCCCCAGGCAAATCCAGCTCCAAGGCTCAGACCACTCCCAGCAAACCTGGAGGTGACCGCTATATCCCCCATCGCAGTGCTTCCCAGATGGAAGTGGCCAGTTTCCTCCTGAGCAAGGAAAACCAGCCTGAAGATAGTCAGACGCCCACCAAGAAGGTATGTGTCCCAGAGGGGCTTAAGCCACAAGGCCCGCCTGTGTAATCTGAATCATGCCACCCTGCCTCACCCTCGCCCTTTGTGCCAGGAACATCAGAAAGCCTGGGCTTTCAACCTGAACGGTTTTGATGTGGAGGAAGCCAAGATCCTTCGGCTCAGTGGAAAACCACAAAATGCCCCGGAGGGTAAGACCCAAAGTTCTTGGTTCTTGGAGGGAGGTGTCAGCCCATCCCTACAGTTGAGAGGAGATGCCTGTCTGCTCTTCCCACCTAAGAGAGGGAAGGAGAGGTGTTCATCTGACCTTTAGGCTAGGGCCACAGGGAAGAGTCCGTTGTCCCAGTGTGTGGACCCACTCCGTTGCCACAGGTTACCAGAACAGACTGAAAGTGCTTTACAGCCAGAAGGCCACGCCTGGCTCCAGCCGGAAGACCTGCCGTTACATTCCTTCCCTGCCAGACCGAATCCTGGACGCCCCTGAAATCCGGAATGACTACTGTGAGTGCAGCCTCCTCTTTGCCCATCGGATGGAGGAAGAGGGCCTGGGGAGCAGGCGAACAAGCTCATGTTCTTCCCTCTCCCTGCTCTGGCAGACCTGAACCTTGTGGACTGGAGCGCTGGGAATGTACTGGCTGTGGCGTTGGACAACAGCGTGTACTTGTGGAGTGCTAGCTCTGGGGACATCTTGCAGCTGCTGCAAATGGAGCAGCCTGGGGACTATATATCCTCTGTGGCCTGGATCAAAGAGGGCAACTACCTGGCTGTGGGCACCAGCAGTGCGGAGGTGCAGGTGAGACTTGTCCCTGTGCTCCAGTTCTGCGGCGCCCACACCCAGGGGGCTTGTCGGGCGGGAGGGTGTTCGTGGCAAGTCACAGTCTGATCCTAGCGGCCTTCTCTCTAGCTATGGGATGTGCAGCAGCAGAAGCGGCTTCGAAACATGACCAGTCATTCTGCCCGTGTGAGCTCCCTGTGCTGGAATAGCTACATCGTGTCCAGGTTTGTGGTTTTAGCTGGTCTGTGGTTTTTGCCAGTTGTCCCCAGAGGTACACCTCTGAACTGAAGCAACTCCGTGCTGCTGGCCGAGTTTGGTGGCACTGACACTGAACCTCATTCCCTTCCCTCCTGCAGTGGCTCACGTTCTGGCCACATCCACCACCATGATGTTCGGGTGGCGGAACACCATGTGGCCACACTGAGCGGCCACAGCCAGGAGGTGTGTGGGCTGCGCTGGGCCCCAGATGGACGACATTTGGCCAGCGGTGGCAACGATAACTTGGTCAACGTGTGGCCTAGTGCTCCTGGAGAGGGTGGCTGGGTTCCCCTGCAGACATTCACCCAGCATCAAGGGGCTGTCAAGGTGAGAGTAGGGCTGGGTTGGGGCCTCTGCAGACCCTCACCCAGAACCTGGGGACTGTTAAGGGGAGACGGGATGGTAGGATTGGATGGGACGGGATTACCCTGTGACCCCTGTAGCTCCTTGTCTGGCTCTAGTACCTGCTGACCCCACCTTTATCCTACCTAGGCTGTAGCTTGGTGTCCCTGGCAGTCCAATGTCCTGGCAACAGGAGGGGGCACCAGCGACCGACACATTCGAATCTGGAATGTCTGCTCTGGGGCCTGTCTGAGTGCTGTGGATGCTCAATCCCAGGTAGTCTTTTACCTGTTCCAGCCTCTCCCTCCCAGAAGTATTCTTACTCTGTATAGTCTTCCTTGGGCAACTATCCCCTCCAGTGGCTTCACCAACTCTCTGCCCTGATGATTTCCAAAATTCTAACTCAGCTCTCGTTCAAGAGGTCCAGACCACACTAATGTCTGTGGCTCAACTCCAACCTCATGCCCTATAGGCAGCAACACCCTAATATGTCCTAAATTACATTTGTCACTTCTTGTTTCCCTGAAATGTGTTCTTTCTCCTCTTATATTGTTTGAGTGGGATAGAACTTTATTCAGAAATCTGCCAGACTTCCTAGAATCTTTCATCCTCCTCAGCTAGTCCCCAAAACACATCATTTTTACCTCAGTATCATTGACATGTGTCCCCTCCCCTTACGGCCATGCTTCTTCTCAGTGGAGGCCCATTGCCCTGGTCCCTCAGCATTCTTATCTCCTCCAATCTGTCCTCTGCACTGGATCTGGGTTGTCTGTTACTGTCCTAAAACCCTGCAGTAGCTCCCTGGCACCTACAGCACTCAATCCACATTGGGTAGAATGACATTTGAGGCCCTTGCTGGGGGGTCTCCCTGCACCTACTCCAGCTTTCCCTCCTTCCACCCTCATCTCCCCCATGCAGTCTTCATTCTATTCTAAACTTGGGCTCTGGAGCCAGAGTTCAAATTCTGGCTTTGCCACCTATTAAATTTGCATGTGATCTTAGGCAACTTGCTGAAATTCCTTCTGCTTGATTCCTTACCTGTTAAAATGGATAATAATTCTCTCAAAAAGCTTTTATAAGAACTGTGATGATTCAAGTCTGAGTCTGGCACCTGGCAGGGTGCCTAACACTCAAATGGACTTAGTTCTCATTTGAGTAGTGTTGGCTCTATGTTGTGCCCACATCCCAACCCCTCTCCACAGGTGTGCTCCATCCTCTGGTCTCCCCACTACAAGGAGCTCATCTCAGGCCATGGCTTTGCCCAGAACCAGTTGGTTATTTGGAAGTACCCAACCATGGCCAAGGTGGCTGAGCTTAAAGGTAGGTGCTTACCAGGTATTTACCCCAAAGATAGAAATGTAGTGATCCAAAGGGGCACCTGCACCCCAATGTTTATAGCAGCAATGTCCACAATAGCCAACCTATGGAAAGAGCCCAGATGTCCACTGACAGATGAATGGGGTAAAGAAGATGTGGTATATATACAATGGAATACTACTCACCCATCAAAAAAAATGAAACCTTGCCATTTGCAATGACGTGGATGGAACTAGAGAGTATTATGCTAAGTGAAATAAGTCAATCAGAGAAAGACAATTATATGATCTCACTCATGTGGAATTTAAGAAACAAAACAGGATCATAGGGGAAGAGAGGAAGAAATAAAACAAGACGAAACCAGAGAGGGAGACAAACCATAGAGACTCTTAATGACAGGAAACAAACTGGAGGGTTGCTGGAGGGGAGGGAGGTGGGGGGATGGGGTAACTGGGTGATAAGCATTAAGGAGGGCACGTGATGTAATGAGCACTGGGTGTTATATGCAACTGATGAATCTAAACTCTACCTCTGAAACTGAAAAAAAAAGGAAAACCCATGAGGGGAACAGGTTTGAAATGAATGGTGATGAGTTTCCTTTTGAACACGTGAAGTTTGAACTGCCTCTGAGATACTAAGCTGGGACGTCAGTCAAGCAGTCTTACAGAAGACTGATGAGCCACTGACCTCTACCTCTGAAACTAATACACTATATGTTAATTAATTGAATTTAAATTTAAAAAATGGTTCAACATTTAAAAAAGGTAGGTGCTAAGTGATCAAAGCCAGACACAAAAGGCAGGCCACATACTGTATATGACTGTTTACATGAAGTGTCCAAAAGAGGGAAATGCAAAGAGATAAAATAGATTGATGGTTGCTAGGGGCTGGGGGGAGAAGGTGATGAGGAAAGACTTTCTTTATGGAGCGATGAAATGTTCTGGAATTATTGTTGTGATGGTTGCACAACTTTGTGAATATACTAAAAACCAATGAATTGTATATTTTAAAAGGATGAATTCTATTATCTCAGAAGTATTATAAAAAACAAAAAAGGTAGGTGGCCCTCAATATTGGGAGGCTGGAGGTGTCTGCATTCATATGCACTGCTCTCCCTCCTCACGCCTCAGGTCACACTGCCCGGGTCCTAAGTCTGACCATGAGCCCAGATGGGGCCACCGTGGCCTCAGCAGCAGCAGATGAGACCCTGCGGCTATGGCGCTGCTTTGAGCTGGACCCTGCGCGGCGGCGGGAGCGGGAGAAGGCCAGCGCAGCCAAGAGCAGCCTCATCCACCAAGGCATCCGTTAAGGACCAACTCATCACCTCAGTTGTTTTCGGGGTTTTTTTATTTTTCTAATAAAGTCATGTCTCCCTCTCTTCTCCTTGCATGACCTCTGTCCCAGCAGCCTTACCAGAGGCTCCTCTCTACTGTCCTCAGCCAGAACCATCCCTCCTGTTTGCAGACAGGGCTAGCACTTCTTCCATTCACACATGTAACACACAGCCTTGGTGGTTTCCTCTGTCACTTTTAATGAAGACCTAAGTGAGTGAGCAGCCTCCACAGGCTGTATTCCCAGGACCCCACCCACCCACCCTGACCTTTGGCCAAGAAGCTTCTGCTTCAGTGTGGGGTAGAGAAGGAGGGATCATAGGTCCGCAGTGACAGATTATTGCTGACCTCCAGTGTGAGGAAAAAGGCCACAAGACCCTGGTGGGGGCCAGTCCTGAGTGCTCCTCTCCCAAGTTTAAGGCAGGGAGGGGGAAATAAGTGTCCAGCCCTTTCAGCCCCCAGCTCTGGAGTGGCAGAGGGCAATGAGGCCATGTCCTTGGAGCTGGCCAGGAGAAGTGGGTGAGGAACGGAAGCCGTGGTCCCTGTGTACCAGCTGTGGGGAGGGGAGGGCTGATCCCCTGCTCAGTCCTGACCACTTAAGCCCTCGTCACAGGTCACCGGTGTAGGTGGGGAGAAGTCAGATGCTGCCCAAGGCGCAGTCCTGAGGCACTTAGGTGGGCACCTAGCTAGGCCACACTTCTCATTTGGCCTTGACTTTGGCGGTACCTGGAGCTCCATTTTGCTGAAGTACACGGGGCAGCCGCTTGCCTTTGGTGTAAGAGTGATACCAGAAATTGGAGAAAAGCATGAAGAAGATGGTGCCGTACATCCAGATGAGGTGGATGATGAGTGGGTACTGGTAGTTACAGCTAGGCGTGAAGTAGTATTGAGAGATGTGCAGCGAGACCAGGACGAACTGGATCTAGAATAGAAAAAGGCAAGGGTCAGAGGAACAGTGAGAGGCGGTAGAGAAAGACTGCATGTTGAATGCGGAGGCATGGGGTCAAAGGTGACGCAGGTTGAATAAAGGCAGGATCCAGACCAGGAAGGAAGGTTGGGGGGATGGTTATGGGCCAGGCCCCTCACCAGCTGGATGGCTGTCATGTGCTTTTTCCACCACAGGTAGGGCTGAGCCACCGGGCCGAGGGCGGACAGCCCATAGTACAGGTACATGACGACATGCACAGAAGAGTTGATCATGGCGTGGAAAGAGCCCATTCCTCCTGTCAGGGGACAATGAACCAGGTCAGGAAGAGTCGAGCTGTTGGTCCTCAGTGCCTGCCCCTCTTCCCCCCAGTGGCCTTCACCACTCACCCGGGGCAATTTTTACCCCCCACCACCAGCTCCAGGGAAGCACCGAGTGGTGGAAGACATGTAGGAAGGTCACCTGTCCATCTTTTTTCCGGAGAACGAAGATCACCTGAGAAGAGTGGGGGAAATGGGTTTCAGAGCCAGGGCCTCTCCTTTCTCCCCCTGGGTCCTCAGAAATCTCCTATAACCACTCACCGTGTCCATCAGCTCGATGAACTTGGAGAAGAGGAAGAGCCAGGCCACTCGAACCATCTGCAAGAAGCCAGGCAAACTTAGGACCCCCATTCTACTCCCAAAAACTTCCCTGAACTGGCCCATAAGCCCAGGGCACAGCCAAACTGCTATCCCCAAGGTGCTTATAACCTAGCTGCCCGCCCCCGCCCCCCCACCCCCGCTCCGCCCCCACTTACCCTTAGTGCCTCTGGGCTGTTGGAATAGTCCACAGGATCACAGCGCCAGGTGTAGGTACTCAACCAGCCAGACATCAAGAACTAGGAAGGGGTGTGGATTAGACCACCAGGGATACACCCTGCCCAATCCCTCCTGCTATCTAGCTGAAGAAATGGATCTGAGCCTCTCTGGAAAGGAGATGCCATGCTCTGACCCCAAGGCCTGCCCCTTATCCTGCCAGCAGGATTTAAAACCTAGGTATCCCAGAGGCCCACCTCATAGACAATGTAGAGGGAGAGCGCCACCAGTGAGAAGTTGTAGACAATCATGAAGCCCCGGAGCTGGAAGGGCTTCCGATTGGCCATGATGCGAGGCCCAAGTGAGAGAACGAAGTATATGTAGGTCAGGAGGATGGAGGTCATTAGCAGGGGGGACCCCATCAGAGGGTAGCCCTGGATCCGAGGATCTGTGGATAAGGGTCAAGGAGTCAGAAAGAGTCACAGGGTCCAAAGGGTCCCCACCAGGTGTACAGGCATGGGGTCGGGTCACAGAGGGTCAAGGGGTTCGCAGGGACTCTCCAGTAAGAGACAGCCCTAGATCCAGGGATCCTGGGGCAGGAGGGAGGACAGCATCTTTTTTTTTTTTTTTTTAAAGATTTTATTTATTTATGTGACAGAGAGAGACACAGCAAGAGAGGGAACACAAGCAGTGGGAGTGGGAGAGGGAGAAGCAGGCTTCCCGCTGAGCAGGGAGCCCGATGTGGGACTCGATCCCAGGACCCTGGGACCATGACCTGAGCTGAAGGCAGACGCTTAACGACTGAGCCACCCAGGCGCCCCGGGAGGACAGCATCTTACCTGCATACTTCATCATCTCCTGGTACAAGTTCACAACCGCCTCCATCCTGGCTAAAGATTCTGGGGAGGGATGGGGGGTGGGTGTCAGGGCCAGCTGTGCCCCCATTCCACCCCTGACCCACAGACAGGACACAGACCAGATGAGACAACTCCCGACACCTCCTTGCAGAAAGGACAGAGGAGGGAGGGGAAGGAATTGCCGGGACCGGAGGTAGGAGGCACGGCTTCCCGTGCAGCCTGCCTGCCTGCTGGGAAGAGCTGTGCCGCCCGCCTCTCCACACCTCACTCGACTCGCTCACTCCCTGCTCCGCCACCGAGATTCTTACCACCCGCCCTCACCTCCCCTCTTCCTCCACAGGGGGACTCTCCATTTCCGGTCTCTCTCCGGAGAATCTTACCTCTCCTCTCCAGAATGACTGCCTCTCCCTTCCCCACCAGTCTCCCACCTCTCCAGCGGGAGATGGTCCTTTTTCTCCCCAGGGATCCTCCCCTTCAACCGCTCCGGTCCACCTTCGGGATGCTCGCCCCCACAACCCCCCCACCCCTGCCCCTTTCTCCTCTCCTCTGCCCTCCCGGGCTCTCACCTCCAGAGACTCTCTCCGCTCCCCGCTCCCCTCCTCTCCGGCACTCCCCTCCTTCCCTTCCGCTCCCAATCCTGGCTCTAGGAGACTCCTGCCCCGGCGGCTCCACCTGTCCGACTAGATCTGGAAGCGCCCCGCCCTCCACCCACCCCCGCTGCACTGCGGCATGGGGTGCAGGGTGGGTCCAGGCCACAGGTCAGGGCCTGGAGGAGCAAGACCCACCAGGATTGAGAAAGCCAAGAGTAAAGTATGGGACTCACCGCCCGCCCACCCTGGATAGCCTGATGAGCTAAGGCTCTAGCTTAGTTTTGAGCCAGAAACCTCACAGGGCTCCAGCCCAGGCCTAGCCTTGGCCCAAAGAGAATTGTTGAAAACCCACACCCAGCATCCTCTCCTAAGCTAGCCACAAATTCTCAGTTTGTCCTGCTTCAGAATGGGTACAATCACCCTTCTCTCCCTGGGAGGGGCAGCGAGGCCAGGGGCATGTGAGGAGGTGGGTGAGTGGGGGAGGTCTCAGGAATCTTCCCCTCCCTTAGGGAGGGTCCTAATGAGCCAGGCCCTCTCCCCCTCAGAACCTGAAGGAATGTCGGGGGAGGGCGCACTGGGACACAAAAGCCTCAGCCCAGACCCAGGAGAGCCTGGGATGCCAAGGCTGTCCCAGAGAGGCAAGGCATTCCCCAACCGGCCAGGGGAGCAGATGCTCTGCGAGCTGCCTGCATTCTAGTCTGCCAGGTCCCCTCTGTCCAGGGAACAAGCCGTGCAGGCACTAAGTGAAGAATATCCACCTTCTGACATCTCCACGAGGCCATCCGCGTGCCCCTCACACACTCTGCTGGGCACACATCCCACAGATGCTCTCACAGCCTCCATGGGGACCCCCAACTGCCCCCACCATGGTCAGGCCCCAAGTCCTCCCTCTCGCACAGCTCTCCCCGGCACCAATGACAGGCCGACCCAGGGCTGGCAAACCTATGTACACGCAGGGCCCACACACCTCCTGCTGGCATTCACCACCCCCTCTGACACACCACCCAAACAGCCTCCATGGACTCTGACATGCAGAGTTTCTGATACTCAGACCCACTCCTAACTCCATTCACACTGGCAACACACCCAAAACACTCACACGGCCTTCCCTGGTCCTGCACTACCACGTTCAAATGCTCATGCTCACACCCCCAGGCCCACACGCAGCTTTACTCACACGTATGTGAGTCACAAATGTGGTCACAGACATAAACTCAGACACCCCACTTAGAGATGAATGAACATAAAGTCACCCTCACCACATGCAGACACACCTGCCTTCGGTCTTGCACACAGATCTCTTTCATGGACGACAATCAGCATTCATTCATTCACAATCAGAGCTCGTTGGCTGCCTCTTCTGTGGCGGGGCCTACTGGCAGAGGCCTGTGCTCACACACAGTTCCTCCCTGACCCATGTGAGCCTGCCAGCTGGTTATCTCTCCCGCTCTCGCAACCACCACTTCAAGTTCACCCCCCGCCCCCAACAAACACTCATGCCCCCTGGAGGTCAGGAGTGGCTCGAGGCTCTGGAAAGGACCTCTCCCCCTGCTTGAGGAGCACTGGGTGTGTCCCTGGTAGGGGAACTCAGGCGGGTGCTTCCTTCCTTTAAGATGGATGGAAGGGAAAAGAAGACAGGCAAAGGAGGGGGGAGGGGAAGGGAAAAGAGAAGAACTGGGAGCAAAGGAGAGGGAGAGGAAGAGCCTAGAGGGACAAGACCGGGAGGTGGTGGAAGAAAGCCTAGGTTTAAGCAAATAGGGGCCGGGATCGGAGGGAGGCTGCCGGCCAGGCCCGGCCCCAGAGAGCTGGGACCTCCCACCCACGGTCCCGGGAACAGCCTCGCCCACAGGCTGGGCAGGGCAGGGCAGGGCAGGGCCAAGCGGGCAGGGTGCCCGGGCACGTGGACAGCCCGCCCGTGGAAGGTCCAGACTCACCAGTGGGGGGCCAGGCGGGCAGCAGTGAAGGGCTCAGAGGGAGCAGGGCCAGAGAGAAGTCCCCAGGGCCAGCCTGCCTGCCACTTCCTCATCTGCTGGGCCGACTTTCTGTCACCAGAGGGGGACGGGGCGGGCCGGGCGGGGGGCGCCTGCTGATTGGCCCCGACTCGGCTCGGTCCGAGGGGCGGGCGCAGGGGCGGGCCGCCAGATTCCGGGGCAGGAAGCACGCCCAGCCAGGATTCCCCACCCCTTCCCTCGGCAACGCGCCGCCGGCTCCGTCGGGTCGCCCTGGGCTGGCCCTGGCTCGCCGGAGGTGCACCTGGCTTCTTCCTGACACTCAGCCTCATTCTGGGACCTCCAGTGACTGTCCACCAACGCGACCAACACATCTTCTGTCCGTCGCAGGCCTACCCAGCTTGGGACCCTGCGGAAAGTTCCAGGCCTCAGCAGCCCTTTCCTCCAGAGCTCTCTCTCCAGGGGGTGGTGGGAGGGTTGGGCGGGAGGCAGCACGTGTGTGCTAAGGGCTAACCAGGGGTAGCAGAGAGGTCTCGGCCGGAGGGAGCAGCTGGGCAAGGAAGCCTTCTCGAACAGCCCATAAACTTGGCTGAGCCCTAGCATTAGGAACTGCTAAGAGGACTTCACAGTGGGAGAATACAAGTGGCCTGGGGCAGGAACAGAGAATCACTGGCTAAACTGGCCTTGAAGGTATTGAAAGGAAAAGAAAGGGAAGTGAGGCCAACTGTGGCTGAATCTAATAGGACGTGAAGGCCAACCTGGGCAGTTTGGTTTTATTCTGGAAGCAGCAGAGAAAGAGTGAAGATTCCCGAGGCTACAGTCAGGCTTGTATGATCACATACTTACTGAGCTCCTGCCATGTGCAATAGTGTGGTAAGTGCTAGTGACAACAGGGGTGAAGGAGGCAGATGCTGCTGTCCCGGCCCGGGGTTTACGGGCTGGCAGAGTCACGTCACTCTGGCAGCCAGGGCAATGAGCTTATTGAGGCAGACCAGGTGAGAGCTAACAGCCTGACCTAAGAAGCTTTGGAAACTGATGGGATGTGAGTGACAGACACTGGAGATGTCCCCAAGACAGGTGAACTGACTCTCTATACTTAGCTGTCTATCCAGCTTCCTGCACTCCCCTCCCAGCTCCACACACTCACCCACTAGACTGAACTGGGGTGAGGACTAAGTTTGAGCGGCTCCTGGAGCGGTGCTTTGCATCTCGTGACCCAATAACTGCTTGTCGGATCGGACGGTGTAAATGTGGACAGAAGGGAATTCAGAAGAGACCATGGTTTGGGAGAAATAATATGCTCATAAATGGTGGGATGCCGTGTAGTTTAGTCTTAGAGGTAAGAGGTCAGAGCCAAACTAGATCTATGATCCAGCCTGTGAGCAGCTACCCTTGAAAGGAAAGAGAATTCAAAAGGCTCAAATTTCTTAGCGTTATAACATTAAGGCCTCCCTGATCTGGCCCTCAGCCTCCCATTCTACCTGTGTTACTCTCCTGTGCTAGGCTTTAACTGCTCCCCAAGGATGTCTGCGTCTTTCACACACTCCCACCCCTCCAAGCCTTGTCCCCTGGCTCAATACAAGGAACACACAGCTCTCCCAGGTAGTAATCCCCTCCTCCGCGCACTGCTCCCCCAATCCTACAGCAGTCCTATAGCGACGCAATTGTCTGCAACCTCCCCCACTCGAAGTTCCTCTCAGCCAGAGGCACGTGGTAGTCGGCTCCGTATCTCTTGCAGCTGGGCCCACTGGCTGGCTCATTTGATCCTTCAGTATGTTTGTGGAGTGAATATTAGAATAAATGAGACTGTGAGAAAGGCAAGAGAGGTCGAAGGACCCAGAGTCAGGCGGGGAGGACGGTGGGATTCAGAAGGCTTTCTACTTCCCTGGGGGTGGCAGTCTCCCTTGAGTCAGTAGATATTTGTTGAAAGCCTAATGTGTTCCAGGTATACTTTGGTGGCTTTGGGGTCACCCCTGACTCCGCAGGCCTGAGTTTAAATCTTCCAGTGAGTACCTGCGTGACCTTCGGCAAACTGCCGAACCTCTATACAATGGCAACTGCAGTGCCTCCCCCATCCTCGCGAAGCGTGAAGGAGCTGGGCCACGTGCAGCGCTTAGCCCTGCTTCTGGGCTCAACATTTCAGACAGGGTGCAGAGCAACCCATACGTCAAGAACATACCACTGCCGAAAACCAATATGTCAGTCTTGTGTGTGGACTCATGAGCACTGGTTCGACAGATGCTTCCTCAGCGCTTACTGTGTGCACACGCTGCTCGGAGAGCTCTACTGAGAGGTTGTGCATTCGGTGTCCGCCTAGGGACAAATGAGACACGAACAAAGCAGACGACCGGAGAGGATGTGCAGTCACCGAGGTGAAAGGTAGGAGAGGCAGGGAACTTCAGCTACCCATTTATTCACCTGGGCCCCAGTGGTAAATGAGCACAGCATGCCGTCAGTCAACGCTGACGGACTACATGAGTGAACATGCACCAAGACTCACTTCGCTCAGTTCCTGTCCTAGTCCTGGGCAGAAGCATCTCTGATAAGAGATCACCTGGCCCCACATCCTACCAAATGGCGTCTCCACGGCCCTGGGTTTCCTGCAAAACACTCCAAATCTAGAGGAGGAAACCAATCATAGTTAGCATGCGGCGAGTGTTCCCACAGAGATAATGGCTTATGAAAGCACTGAGGAGGGGCACCCTACCCCAGGGTGGGGGTGAGTTCTTGAAGGCTTCACAGAAAGGACACTAAGCTGAATGTTGAAGGACACTTTCTAGAAAGCAGGGAAACGCATTCCAGGCAGAGGGAAGCATGGGTGTGAAGGCACAGAAGCAAGAGATGTGGCGGGTTTGGGGAGCTCTAGGTAGTTCAGTGTGGCTCCAGCTCAGAGGGCAGAGAGGTCAGGGCGGGAAACACAGGCAGGAATCAGTTTATACAGAGCCCTGAATGCCATGGTAAGTGTGGATTTTGTTGTGTTTATGTTTTTCAGCCCTGGCTGCACACAATCACCTGGGGAGCTTTTAAAATATCAATGTCTGGCTCTTACCTTCAGATTGATTCTAATGGCTGTTTTTGACGGGAAGAGGCTTGAGCATGTTTATGTGCGGTGTGGAAGGAGACAATGGGATCCAGCATACACACGGAGGGATTAGCCTTTGGCTAAGGAGAACACCTCACAGACTGACATGTACGGAAAAGAAGGGTAAATTTGTCAGGGGACTGGGAGAGGAGGTCATTTGGGGCCTGCAGAGAAGCCAGGTGGAAGGGGCAGGCTGATAAACTGGAGAAACTGAAGGGGTCCAGGAAGGGATCCAGGAACTCACAGGCTCGATAAGTATGAAAGCCAGGTGTTGGGGAGGGGGGTGCAGGGGAAGAAGCCCCAGTCCAACAGCTAAAATTCCACCTCCTTCATGGAACCTTCCTGACTAACTGGAAGTGAGGTGACTCCCCCCGGGGTCCCACCCTGTCTGACTCACTGCTCACTCACTGCTCTCTTAGGGGCCCTTCTCCATGCTCATTCCCCAGAAGATAAACCACTGATTATTTTCTGCAAGGGTTCAGTCTGAAAACCACCATCCATGTGAACGCAAACAACTCCGTTCCCATGATTATCTGAGGCTTTACATGTTTCAGCAGAAATATTAAAAGGAACTGGGATCAAAGAAGCAGGAATAGCAATGAGAAACAAATGGAAAAAGGCATGCCTGTGTGTGTACGAGCAGGTGGGCAAACAGGTGGAGCAGTGGAGGGGACAGAGCATGGGAGATGTGGGGAGTCGGCTAAAAATGATAGGAACTGAGGGTCTAGGCTAACGGACACCAGGAGTGGCACGTAGAGATGAAAGCAGTCTCTTGGGGGCTGTGTCAGGCTTCTCCCCTCCCCATCCTGTAAAGGACAAAGGGCACTTTCCACACAGTCGCCACACAGAGGAGTTGGGGGGGAGGGCTGAGTCTGTGAGGACAGGGGAGTGAAGAGAGGGTGAAGGGGTTGTCAGTTAATCATTCTGCATATCCTTGGGCCTTCGCCCACTAGCTAGTGTCCTCCACCTAAGGCTGAGACCTCTGCTGAAGGAACCAGAGCTGGAAAAACATCCAGCTGGCAGAAGGGGGAGACTGTGCGTGAATACTCGTCACATCTGTCCATTGGCAGCCAATGCCTACACACTGTGGGTAGCATGCAGTGCTCACTGAACAGAACTAAAGAAACTCAGGTATGGGAAGAGGGCTGTGATAGAACCTGCAGAAAAGGCTGTGGAGAGGGAAAAGGGGAGACTTTTGCTTAGGGGACAAACCAGGGGAGGTTATCAAGATGAGGGAAAGACAGTTAGCCAGATCTGGAAGATGTGTTGAGAGGGGCCAAAAGGGGAAAAGAGAAAGTGTAGCTTATTATTCACTACTTTCTCTGGCAAGAATGGGGCCCTAAGAGCTGCTTTCCATACGTTCTTATGGTTCAGTCCTATAACTACTGTTATCGCCGCTTCATGGATGGAAAGAATTGAATCAGAAAGGGTGATGGATTTTTCTCAAGGTCACATGGCAAGTAAGGCAGAAGCAACACTGGTGTTCCAGGCCAAGGAAAAAGTGTGGACAAAGGGATGGAAGGAGGAAAGCACAGCACAGATACAGGGAATTGCTACACCTGATTGTGCTTGGCCAAACCATACGCTGAATAAGAGGCCTTTATATGCCAGAAGATGAAAAAGTTGGTTGGTCCCAAGTGAAAGAATGAGGAGTTTTGTTTGTACTGGGGCATCCCTAAGAATTTTAAGAAAGGGGTTATGATCCCCATTGTTCTTTAGAAAGACAAACCTGGGGACAATATATCACTAGGAGGAAAGGAGAGGAAGGGGAGCCAGCTGAGACCAGCTACAATGCACAGGTATGATGTACACACACACACACACACACACACACAGAGCTGTGACACACAGAAGGCCTGAGAGCATAGAGCAGACAGAGGACACAGAATTGACAGGAAGGTGGTCATGCTGGATAACTCAGGTGGAGCAGAGTGGAGGAAATGAATGCATTTGGGGACATATGGAGTGTGAAGTAAGATGACACATTCCATAGGTAATCTTTTTTTTTTTTTTCTTTTTACAGAGAGAGAGAGAGAGACAGTGAGAGAGGGAACACAAGCAGGGGGAGTGGGAGAGGGAGAAGCAGGCTTCCCGCGGAGCAGGCAGCCCGATGCGGGGCTCGATCCCAGGACTCTGGGATCATGACCTGAGCCGAAGGCAGATGCTTAACGACTGAGCCACCCAGCGCCCCTCCATAGGTAATCTTAAACACAGTTCTGGAAGTTTAGAATGGACAGGGCTCGAGGAAAAAAAAAAAATCCAAGGATTCTCTGAAATCACATAAAGTGGACTGTGAGAGCTCACTTTCCCAGCCCCTTGCTTTCATTTCCTTTAAGGAATTCCTGCCCCCGCTCCACTGCCCTGTTAATCATGGTGTTCTCCCAGTTTCCCCCAGTCCGAGCTCCTAACAGCCCAGAATCCAAGCAGGAACAGTCAGAGTTCCTGCATGAGATGAGCCCTACTGCTGCAGAGTGCCAAAATACAGAGAGAGCCTCAGATATCCAAGCCCCCTGCAGCCAGTCACCCTTCAACCCTCCATCTGAATAACCCAAATATAATCGGGTCCCCCTCTCTGTTTTTGGTTAGGCTAGTTTAATTGTAATGTGCTATAATCAAAGCAGTCTAATATACCATGATGCAATAAAAAATGAAATTGCTCAGGAGAGAGTAGGGGAAGAGAATAGTAGTTAACATTTGAGTGCTGACTATACCTCAAGGGCCTTTTATGCCCTTCTAAGAAGTTTGGACTTTACCCAGTAGAAAATTACGAGCTACTTAAAGGTTTCACTTTAATTTTAAGTATGTTCAGTTGAAGGTACCCTTTTGAGGTCTGGGCTATAATCCCATTTCACAGAGGTGGAAACTGGAGTTCTTGGAAGGGAGGAAACTTGCCTCAGGCCACACAATGGATGTGTCCAGATCAGGTATAATTGAAGAATGGTCGAGTGTACAGGGAAGGAGGTGGTAAAGACCTGATAGGAGTGACACTGGAAGGATAAACAAGGGCACTGGCAGCAGGAAAGAGAGAGGGCAGACGGTCCAAGTAGAGGGCAGAGCCTCTGCGAGCAGCAGACGTGTGACACAGCACCTCACTCCCGGGTCCTAGCTCCAGCTGAGAGTACTTACAGCTTAGTGGCAAGAACAGTGGAGTTGCCGTGACACAGCAAGGCCGTGGGACTGGTGGTGAGTGTGAAGAGAGGCAAGCACAAGCTCTGATCTGTGATACCTGGGGAATTACAACAAGCCCGTGAAGACCCGAGCCCAGACCTGGTAAGCATGGACAAATGAGGAGGGAACTCATCACAACTGCACAGTGAGATCTTTGCATGGTGTAGGGCCCCCTTTAGGGACAGAATTGTAGGCAGACTGCGGAACTGAGCCTTCAATTGGTTGGACAGGAGATACAGTTTAGGAGGGGGGACAAAGAACATTTCAGGTGAGGGAGCTTGTCATTCAGCCTCAAAGCAAAATGACACAATTTAAGAGACCAAACTGGGCTTTAATGGGAGAGTATGGGTGTCAACTAAGTGGGAGAAAAAAAATTCACAAAACTAGATTCAAAAATGACTTATGACACCAGGTAAACCAATGTAAAAATGCTCTGCATTCGGTGCTGAAGAGACACTGTGGGGGATGAGATGTGCACAAAGGATCTCTCAGGAGGCTGAGCTCCTGAGGCTGAGCATGACATCAGCACAGACAAGGTGCACAGGGAGGAAGATGTTGTCCTCATAAAGGGATTGATCAATCATTGGTTTAAGCAACAATTACGGACAGCAGAGTTCTAGACACTATCCTGAGGATAGCGAATATTTATCTAGCTTTTATTAAGCACTATTCTGAGCACTTAGTATGTATTAATCTATTTAAACATTACAACAACCCTACAATATTGCCACTAATATCATCATCCCCAGGAATAAGGAAACTGAGGCACAGAGGTAAATTAACTTTCCCAAGCCACACAGCTAGTAAGTGGCAGAGCTAGGCAGTCTGAACCTGCTCTTTTAACCAAAATGCTACATTATTCTATCTCCCCCCAAGTCAACTAAATCACACTGCTGATAATAGCAGCAGCTAGTGGGGCGCCTGCGTGGCTCAGTCGTTAAGCGTCTGCCTTCGGCTCAGGTCATGATCCCAGGGTCCTGGGATCGAGCCCCGCATCGGGCTCCCTACTCGGTGGGAAGCCTGCTTCTCCCTCTCCCACTCCCTCTGCTTGTGTTCCCTCTCTCACGGTGTCTCTCTAAGTGAATAATAAAAAAAAAATAATAGCAGCTAGCATTTATAGTGTTTACGGTGGGCCAGGTGCTATAGTATGACAGACATACACATTCATGCCAAAGATCACCTAGCTCCCAGGTAGATGAACTGGAATTCAAACCCTGACAGTTCAGGGTGCTTGAACTTGGAGGACAATAAAGAGCATAAAAGATGAGGTAACTGACCTTACTTACTTAAGAGTGGCACTGAGTTGTGCCCACACTGGGTTGTCAGAAAGCTTCACAGAAGACCAGCTCATGGGCTGAATTTTGAAAGATGATTGGGTATTCATCAGACAGAATGATGGGGCAAAATGTTACTTGCAGAGGGAATGGTAGGACAAAAAGAACGGAGGCTAGAAAGAGTTTGTTCATTTCAGGAAACTTCAAGCAGCTTATGTGGCTCGAGAACAGAGTGGGCAGCAGGACAAGAGAGAAACTAAGTCAGGAGAAGTCAGGGGGCCAGATCACACAGAATTTTCCTTGCCTTTCCAGGAAATTTGAGATGTTTTTCAAACTTTTTCAATGAAGTAAATGTAATGGCAAAAAAGAAAGAAATATCCCCCAGGAAATCCAGTGGCTTACTCTGAACCCCTTCAGACTAGTAGGAATTCCTTCAAGTCTATTTTCTCCTAATAATGCATACATGATAGTTTTTTGTTCTCTGTTTAAATTACTTACCCTCAAGAAAATGAATGTTCCAGGGTGATTTGACCCAAGGACTTTCAGCATGCCTGGCACACCAACCTGCCAGGTGCATGGACTCCAGTTTGAGAAACATGGGGAGGGAACTATCAAAAGGATTTTAATCAAAGGAGCAATGTGATCCGATCAGCAGTTTAGAAAGACCTGGCAGCCGTATCAAAGATGGGTGGGAGTGGGAGACAGGGAGTCTGAACAACACTTTTAGGGAAAGAGGCCCAGGGCCTAAAATGCAGGGCAGGATGGATAGATATTAGGGAGCCAGAAGAGATAGGATTTGGCACCTGGGAGTGGGACACAGAGAGGGAAGGGTTTAGGATGGCTTCCATAGACCTGGCTTAGGTCATACCCAGGAAACTAGGAAAAAAAAAAAAAAACAGGTTCAGAGGGAAGGATGCCTGGACTTGAACATTCAGAATTTGAGGTACCTATGGATCCTAGGGGCAGAGAGCTCTGAGCTGAAAATAAAAGTGGTGGTCACAGAGACAGTGGGCAGAGGGATAACAGGCCAAAAGCTGCAGAAAAGGAATGGTCAGAGACGTAGGGGCCAAGTGGGGAGAAAGAGATGAAAAGGAAATGATCAGCACTAGGAAACACCATGGAGATCAAGTAAGATGAGCCCTGAAAAAATTCTGGATTTAGCCAGTAGGTCAACGTACATCCCTTAGTAATTTCTCTGGACAATAATCAGGAGTTGACCCAGGGTGAGCATTTGGAAGGATTCAGCCTCCGTCCTGCCTGGTGCTGGGATCAGCTCACACGGCTCCTATGTCCACAGGGCACAGAGAATACATTGTCCGTAAGGAGGATTATTCTGTACAAGAAACTCAGACAAAGGGAGAGGTTGTTCCCAGCTGCCTGGGGGAGGTGAGAATGGGTGGGAAAAGGGACCAGCCTTGCACTAGGACATTCCTGCAGAGTTCAGCTTCCTCCCTGACAGCAGGACAGGAGGTGAGCAGTCTACACCTCCAGCTCAGTCGTCAAGACAGAACCCATTATGAAGCTGGAAGGAGCACTTGGCTACAACCTATCGATTTTCGCTGTTTCAGAAGAAAGTACAAGGTTAAATAAAGTTGGCTAGGTAGGGCAGCAGTAGACATCAGAAGGGGTAGAGAATGGGGTGACTGGGGTAATGAGTGAAAGGGAGGTTCAACAATGACAGAATTCTAGGCGACAGGGCAGAGCTGGACACGGACCAGTCCTAGGCAATGGCAATGGCCCATGCATATATGGATTAAGTAAGCTTTCTTAATCTGCTTTCAGCGGGATGAACTCTGCACTGCAGTAAGATCTCACGATTTCACAGTGCTTCTTTCTCCATCCTAGGCATAATCCCAGGAGACGATGGCCTAATCTCATTTTCCAGGGGCCCCGAGAGTTTGAGAAAGCACAGTCCCCAGGCAAAACAGAGAAGTCAGAAACAGAGGAATACCCCCAAAGTAGAGCAAGAGAGCCATCTTTTACAAATCCTAAATCTGAACAAGTAAGCACATCACGTCCTCTTCTTCAAAGGGAGCACCGTATATATTCGTTCCTGAGGGAATGGAGGGAATGCGTGGGTGAGGAGAGGGAGATACTTTCCATGGAGACATTTACCAGATTGTGTGGGTCCCAAAGTTGGCAATGCTACATAGGTGTGTGTACTCCAGAGGATGTGGGGATAGGAGGGGGTTGGAAATGAGAACGTGTGTTTCCAGAGTAAAGGATATAAAGATGTGAGGAATGTTTGCGTAAGGGCCCAAGATGTAGGTGAGGTCCTGCATATGTTCCTGTTGGGGCAGGAGGACAAGGAACCCATTTCAAATATTATGGTGGGAATGAAGGTAGTATTAGTCTGAGACAACAAAGGAACTTGGGGTTGGTGCCTCTCAATAGGAGGGAATCTTCTGGTGGAATTAAGGATGGCAGTCACCAAAAGCTCCTTCAAGGGTTTTAGAGGCGTACAACTTGAATTTTATCCAATGCGACAGTTAGCTTTGACGCTTCCAGCAAGGAGGGAAACGGTAAGAACATAAGGAACACTTGAGCGGGCTGACAGAGCAGTAAGGCAGCACTGCTGAAGTGGGGGAAGGTCTGGCATTGCCTCAGAGCTGATAAAAGGACTCCCCACGCTGTTGGGTCTATGACCACTGAACTCTGCGGATACCATCTCTTGTCTTGATGGGGCAGGAATGGATGTGACATTGGGGACTTTTCCAGTTCTTTGCTGCCACAGCCTGGCAGAATTCTGCCCGGCACCAAGCAAATGCCGAAGCACTGCTGTGTGACCGAAGAGAACAGAAAAAAGGCAGCTGGAAGGTATGAGCAGGCCCTCCTCATACCGCTCAGGACTTTTACATCAAAGCTAACCAAAGCTAAGAAAACATCTTATGGAGAACAAATTAGAATTGCCTTGCAGTAACTTTGAAAGTCTCTGACATATGGTCTCTGATCCCTATATAGCTCCCTCATAAATAGCTGTCAGCTAACCCCGAAACGGTGGCCATCAATTTAAATAACTTTATTCAGGAAGGGGCACCTGGGTGGCTCAGTCGTTAAGCGTCTGCCTTCGGCTCAGGTCAGGATCCCAGGGTCCTGGGATCGAGTCCCGAATCGGGCTCCCTGCTCGGCAGGAAGCCTGCTTCTCCCTCTCCCACTCCCCCTGCTTGTGTTCCCTCTCTTGCTGTGTCTCTCTCTGTCAAATAAATAAATAAAATCTAATAAACAAACAAACAAACTTTATTCAGAGAAACCCTTTGGTCTTCTCTTGACTTAAACCCTGCCCCTCCCTGCAAAGGAGCAGCGAGAAAGGCAGCTTAGGCTGCAGACCCAACTCACGCTGCTCTTCAGCTTTATGCAAAGCAGGCAAAAGTCCTGGTGGCTATGCCCACCCACCAGCAATCTGGCTCTTATTTGAGTTTCAGTGGACTGGAGGAAAGCCATCCTGGCTGGAGTCCAGGCAGTAGGCATATTATGAGGCCAACTAAACCCTGAAGAAATCCCTTTCTTACACAGTCCTACCTGGAAGAGCCACTTCCTGGGAAGCCTCCACCTACCGGACCTGTGACATCTTCTTTCATGTGTATGGGGTGAGGTAAAGGATAGTCGACTTTGTGACTATTTCCCAGGTAAGAGCTGAACTGGCTTCTTAGAGGAGAGAAGGAGGAGAGCAGACTCACACTTCACCAGAGCTGCAGGTGGGCCATTTGACCCAGCCCAGAAGCTTCAATGCCCATAGCTTGGAGAGATGGCCAGGATGGAACCTAGGCAGGGGGGCCTGCAGAGCCTGCACGCCCCTAAGAACATACAGAGGCTACGACAGTTTCTGGCCACACAAAGTAAGCACAGGCTTTCAAACATAACAGAGCAGCCTGTGATCTTGGGTCCGTCAGCTCACCACTGACGTGAAGCGGTGTCAGATCCCGCTAAGTTCTGGATCCAGGACTGAGGAGGGCAGTGGGGAGAAGTGGCTGTAGAAACTACAGTTTATTGAATACCCATCATTTCATAGACTATACTAAGTGTTTTACATTCATTTTCTCATTTTAATCCTCACAACAACCCTATGAGGTAGGTATCATCGCCAGTTACAAATAAGAAAACAGGCTGAGAAAAATAAGGTCACTTGCCCAAAGTCACTCAGCTAGTCAGTGGTGGAGCTGGGGTCTGTCTGGTGCTGAAAGCCCATGTTCTCTTTATTGTACCCATGTAGTTCACTTTGGGCAAAAGGCAATTTCACTGCCCAACTCTGCAAGGGACACCTGGAAGTGGAGGTTGCTGGCCACACTCACCGCTGGTAGGGATGCATTGAAGCTGACTTGATGTTGGTTTTTATTCCACTTGGCATTTTCCCTAAAAGTAACATGAGGAAAGACACTTGAAGCATGGTGGGACTTTCATGATACATCAGAGATGGTCTCCCAGGTTCCCTTCTGCCACCCCCTTGCTCTATCTCAGAACCTCTGTGGCCTCTGACCCTGGGTAGCAAAGATCAGAGATGTGGGTCCCTGAAGGTGTCTGGGAGGAATGGGCTGATAGTAGAAGGGGTCAAAAAACACCCCAGTGGTCTCCTGCTCGGTACTCCCAGAAAAGACAGTTAAGACCCCATTTAATGTCACAGGTAAAAAAAAAAAAAAAAAGAAAAAAAAGTTTTCTCTTATTGTAACTGTTCCTTTTCCTGGACAGCTTTGGAAAAAAACAAAAAAAACAAAAACCTCTTTTAGCTACGTACATCTGAACTCCTCCAGACTGTTCTCGTAACTATTAATGGTAAGCAGGAGAGAGAAAACAGAGGAAAGAGTACATGGAGCTTGACTGTTTGTCAATTCTCAGCGTACCTACTGAACGGTCTTAAGACCATTAGTCTCTCTAAGAAAAGACCCTGACAGCACACCTAGTATCCAGAGTAAATGGGCCAGAAGGGTAGTTGAGACAGAACTTTAAGATGGGGGTAGGAGGTGCAGTTTCTGCTGCTCGAAGTTCTTCCTTTCTCTGGTGCCTGCTACAGAGTCTCAAAGGAGATCTTTACTCCTAAAAAATTGTTTTCTGAGTCACAGTCCAAGAAGAAAGGGAGAAAATCTCCAGCTCTGGGATGTTGGGGGCCCAGACAATGCAGCTTATTCCTACTTCCACAAGGTCTGCAACCATGTCATTCCCTGCCCCCTTACCTGTTTGACCTGTTTGAGCCATCTGTACCCCACTGAGCAGCGGCTGCTGCTGGCTTGGAGCTCCTGCCATCTGCACCTGCTGTAATCCTGAGGTTCCTGCAAGAATGGTCCCAGCTCCAGGCTGGCCCGGCTGGCCAGGACCACTGCTGCCTGAAGGTCTCCAATTAGACAGCCCCTTCCCAAAGGCCACAGCGGCTACTAAGGCATTGGTGTCTGCAGGGTTAAAGGTCTGCTTGTTTGGCCGGAGACCTGAAGAAAAAGGTGAAGTGTGGAGCCTGAGGTACGCCTCTGACCCTGGAATGAACCTACCAGGAGGAAGACCAGGCTGAGCCCAGGGGCTCAGAGCACCAGGGCTCAGCAGCATCCACACTCACAGGCAGCCCAGAGGAAGAGCCCCCAAAGACCCTCACAGCTATCTCAGAATTCTCCCCTCTCATTCTGCCCATTTCCTCCACCTGCTCCAGGGCCAGCCCTAAGTACACACGGCGAACAGAATGGAAATGTCCCTTTCCTAAGCAGTTCGGTCTTCCGTCCTCACTTCACCACCACCAAAACCACCACTCTTATTCCAGCGACCTCCCGCTTTTCCTTCTCCATTTCGCCACCAATCCCTCCATACCTCCACTCTCCGATTCCCGTTCCTCTTTGCTGATTTTCTCCAGAAGGTTTGAGCACATTTTATTCAAGCTCTGGATCTGCTTCTGTAACACACATATATTTGTGCAGAGATCAGGGCAAACAAGAGATGAGTGTGGTGAAGTTTCTTCCTTGTGCTCTTCCAGGGACAACTCATGGGTAACCAACTGCGCATCCCCACCAGACACAAACGGTAATGCCTAGCTTCTCGTACTGGGACTTGAGGGATGGGGGGGCGGGGGGTGGGCAGCAGGGCAGTGATGCCGTCCAACCTGAGCTGCGTCGGCACCAACGCGGGCCGCATCTGTTGTTAGCTGCTTCTCTTGCTCTTCGACCTCAGGGTCAGGCTTCGTTCTCAGATGGTCAGGGACCACCTCATGGCTGAACACAGGCACTCGTCCTTCAGTCTGCCGCTATAACACACAGATTTTATTGATCCTCCTATGCAATTCGAGTAGATTCAATCTGGCCTGATATATATAGTTCCTTCCATAAACAAATGGTACATTTTTAGGGAAAACACCACCTGATACTTAAAATACCTAGCTTCCAAGGACACTACTGCCCTTACTCCCTGCTTCATTTCTGTCTCCTCACACTTCTATTTCTACCACACCTAGGGGCAAGTTTCTCTTTGCTACGTTTTAATGAAATACCAAAATAGACAAACTGACAAAAGAACATACTTTTTGCTCAAGATAGGTACTGGAGGATAAAGGTCTTTGCCTTAGTGACAGAGGCCTCAGGTTTATTTGGCACTATTTGGGAGCGGCTCCCCAACTCCAGAAGGAAAAAAAGCAAGGTCTCCAAAATGCAGCCCTTACTTTCTATTGCCACACACTACACATTCAGAACTTCTAAAATAACCAAGCAACAACTGTGTGCCAAGTCGTCATCTAAGAATTTAATTTCCTATGTTGTACCTTTCTCCTCCTCTTACCATGAGATCTTCATCACGGTCTGGGGACAGCACCAGAGGGATGATGACCTGATTACGGAACAGTGGTGTCTTTTCATGCTTCAAGACCTTGTTCAAAGTGTTCAGCTGTCCGGAGAGCAAGGCAAAGCTGTCCAGGACAGAGGGCCTGGTGGTGATAAGGTGTCAGAATGTTCTCAGTAAAGTAGCCTTGAAGGGGTCCTTCAAACTAGCAATTCCCAGGCTCACCCCAAAAGGACTCATAGCACTCCAGCTGGACTGGGCAGGAGGGACACACTTTCAGTTTCTGACACAGGTGGAGAAATAAGGCAGTTCATTCTTTGAATGGGGTGAGGACCAGTGGCAAAATAAGAACCACGGCGATACCTATCACTAAACATTCAGAAACTGGGTAAAAACCTCCTTTCAGGCCTGAAAATAGGATCCACACTTCCAGAGTAGGTTGGACCTAAAAGACTCAGCAATATCTGTGGTAAGAGATCCAGGATGAACACTAGATTCTCACTGTAGTGGGAGGACCCACTGAGGGAGTACCTCCTCCCAGAGAAGTCAAAGGGTGAGAATCAAAAGCTAGAAAGAACTTGGGTTGCGGGGCGCCTGGGTGGCTCAGTCATTAAGTGTCTGCCTTCTCCGGCTCAGGTCATGATCCCAGAGTCCTGGGATCGAGCCCCACATTGGTTCTCCCTCTCACACTCTCCCTACTTGTGTTCCCTCTCTCCCTGTCTCTGTCAAATAAATAAAATCTTTTGAAGAAGAAGAAGAAAAAAAAAAAAAGAACTTGGGTTGGGAAACTGGGCATTTCTCTACTTCCATGGCCCTAAGACAAACTTCACCTGTTAAATGCTGGGAAACCCAGCTCTTTCCAAATCAAAAGATGTTTGCCAAGTGATAAGTTGTGACATCACTGGAGATGTCCTATCCACCAGGAGGCCTCCCCTCCCCACCCCACCCCCAGCATCCATGGAGCCCTCCTCAGCTTGCCCTGGCAACCCTTACCAGGTCAGCCGGTCATACTCGTTCTCCAACTTGTAAATGAAACTCCCCAGTGAGTTCTTCAGATCAGCCACTTGACTCAGCAGTGCATCTAATGATGCCTCAAGCTGCTTCTCCTCCCTCTGCACCGACAGGAACAGGTTGGTTACCCAGAGAGCCATGAGTATGATACATACAGAGGAAGGCTAGAAAGCCAGGATGGCAGAATGCAAAACTAGTCAAGTAACACAGGATTTCCCTAGCGCAGGAGAGCCAGGTTGTTTTCTATCTTTGGTATTTGGGTTACAGACAGCATCAACCCTTATACCTTTCAATCCATTCGCCTCACCATTCCTCCTTTCTCTCATCATCTCCTAATTCATGTCTGGCTTTTCTCTGCATTGGAAACACTCTGTACTCTCTCATTGAGACACTTTCACCAGACCTAATGCCTGGGCTTTATTATCTTTGTACACCTCTGCAGCATATGTATTTCAGCTTCTTCTGTACTAGAACCTGCCTTGTGAGCCTGGTAGTTCTTGCCAATAACATAATCTCTGGGAAACCTACCCACACATGAAGGTTTCCCTGAATACCAGGCTTGTACCACCGCTTCCCTCCACCCTCCCCCACTCTTCCTTTGCCCTCCGCATTTGATGTTTTCAAATTTCTTCTTGCTGAATTAATTGGCACTCATTTTATCTCTGTGCCAAGATTCCTGTGTCCCTTTCACAAGCTTAGTCAACTCATAAACATTCACTGACAGTCAACCAGGTTCAAGAAAGTAAGTGGCAAGTGAAAAACAAAAAAATGCACACGCTCCTAAGTACCAGAGAAACAATTTTAAATGCTGGGGTGTCTGCAAACATTTTCCTCCCATCTGTGGTCTCCAGTTTTACTTAATTTCTTCATCCTTAACAACTAACAGGCTCAGGGTGGGAAGAATG